>NW_004443995.1:3362438-3363372 GCF_000243295.1 Trichechus manatus latirostris
CGGAGACCATGGTCCCCACAGCCCTCCGCCCAGCAATTCAGTCCCTCAGGGAGTTTGGATGTGTCTATGGAGCTTCCATGACCTTTCCTTGTACGAGTTGTGCTGGTTTCCCCAGTATCGTGTACTGTCTCACCCTTCACCAAAGATACCCCTTATCTATTGCCTATTTAATATTTCCCCCCCAACCCCTCCCATCCCTGGTAAACAACAAAGATTGTTACTTTTTGTGTGTAAACTTTTTCATGGGTTTTTACAATAGAGGTCTCATACAATATTTGTCCTTTTGTGATTGACTAGTTTTTCCATCTCTTTGAAGAATGTTGTTGGTATTTGGATCGGGATTGCGTTGTATTTGTAAATTGCTGAGTCTACCTATCCATGAGCATGGTATGTTTTTCCATTTATGTATTATGTATTATGTGAAAACTCAGCATAATGTCCTCCAGTTTCATCCATATTATGAGACGCTTCACAGATTCATTGTTGTTCTTTATCATTGCATAATACTCCATTATGTGTATGTACCATAGTTCGTTTATCCATTCATCTGTTGACGGGCATCTAGGTTGTTTCCATCTTTTTGCTATTGTGAAGAGTGCTGCCATGAACATAGGTGTACATATGTTTATTTGTGTGATGGCTCTTATTTGTCTAGGATATATTTCTAGGAGTGGGATTGCTGGATAATACGGTATTTCTATTTCTAGCTTTCTAAGGAAGCGCCATATCATTTTCCAAAATGGTTGTATCATTTTGCATTCCCACTAGCAGTGCATAAGAGTTCTGATCTTCCCACAGCCACTCCAACATTTGTTATTTCCAGTGTTTTTGATTCGTGCCAGTAATGCCGGGGTGAGATGGTATCTCACTGTGGTTTTAATTTGCATTTCTCTAATGGCTAGTGATCGCAAGCATTTCCTCACGTGTCTTTGGC
>NW_004443995.1:3367113-3380288 GCF_000243295.1 Trichechus manatus latirostris
ATGAGTATGTTTGTTAACTTTCTTTGTGATTACCATAAATTTTACCCTTATCTTTCTAAGTTTGAAGCAGTCTACCATTACTTGGTATCACCTTGCCTTCCTCTCCATTAGAAGGTTCTATACCTATGCCGTTTTCATGTAAAACTTTTTTAACAGTGCCTAAATGTGCCTGTATTTTTAATTTGTAGCACTTACCTGAAATGGAATTGCTAATCATTTGATTATTGTCTGTCTCCTTCATGCTAGGCTATAAACTCCATGTGGATAGGGGCATTATCTTTCTTCACCATTGTATCCCAGTATTTGACACACAGTGGGCCTTCAACGTGTATCATTGAATAAATGAAGAGTCCCTCCTCCAGAGCAATTTCAAACACTGGAAAATCTCAACACACTTCTTTCTTCCAGCTGACCTCTGATTACTAAAATCTTCTCTAAAGTATGATTGAAAGTCAAACCGTTAGAAACCTTTCATTTAGGCCCATTACATTATAGAAACCACTTATCCTGGCTGCCTTTATTTGGGATGAAGTGCAGCATAGACTCAGTGTCACCAGATGGGCTGAGCGGGGAGCACACACAGCAGCCTCAGGGGGGCTGAATCCGCTGAGTTGCTCTGGCTGACCCTGCTGGCTCCCTTCCAATGCCAGCTTTCTTTTGTTACCGCAGACTAAGCTCCCTATTTCACTTCAAGGCTTAAATCTAAGGTTTTCCCTTAAAGGCACACATGATCCCTTTAAACATTTAAAAACTATTATTATTAGTCAGAAGAAAGTTTCATTTGGGATTGGTTGAGACGTTAACAGAAGCAAAAAAATGCAGAGCCATTTGTGGTGGACTGGCAGCACTCTCAAAGAGGAGCAGGCCAGAAAGGCACAAAGACAGTTCTCTGTTTAGGAATTGATTAGGCCTTTCATTCACTTGACCTTGGTTTTCAGTGACTTATCTGTAAATGCCACATCCTCCCCATCAGAACCAAGCTGCAAAATCCCTAACTCTAAAATCCTTCCTGATTACTGTGAGCCATCAACAGGAAAATCATTCGAGAAGCAAGCATTTTTCTGCCTTTATTGTTGGTGTACAAATCTGTAAGCACAATTGTGGCCAGAGGGAGCTTTCCAGTGTCTTTAAACCCCTTGTAAATTTGGTGGCCCCTCTTAAAAATGTGATGTAGTGCACATTGGTGATTTGCTACCCAACATCCATGCCCTCCCTTTCTGGCTATAAAACCAAAACCAAACCCATTGCCACTGACTCATAGCAACCCTACAGGACAGAGTAGAACTTCCCCATAGGGTTTCCAAGGAGCAGCTGGTGGATTCAAACTGCCAGCCTTTGGGTTAGTTGCTATAGCTCTTAACCGCTGTGCAACCAGAGCTCCTTTCTTGCTATAGGACCTCAAATTTCCAGAGGAAAACAAAGACTCTTAATGCTTGACCATGTGGCTTGGGTGGGATTGAACCCATCTCAAGTTGCAGGTGTGGACCCTGGTAGACTTTAGTCAACTGGCATACCTATCCATGCCCCCAAACCACTGGGATTGGTCTGGAGATTGACACTAACCCACTAAGAGCCAACAAGTCCAGAGAAGACTTTTGTTGGGGCTTTTGGGAAAGATAAGCGCTCTTTCTCTTTTAATAGCTCTGAGAGAAGAGACTATCCCATACCTTTTGCCCTGGATGGTTTGGTATGAGGATATGAATTATGGAATTGCTGTAGTCATTTTTCCATTAAGGGAGACCCTGGAGCTGCCTTTGGGGCTAACTTGTGAAGACTAGTACAAATTCAACACCATATAAGGTAGAGTGAGGAGAAGAGACGCTAGGCCCTTGGTGACATCTTTTGAGCTGCTGGATCAAGCTTTACCTGAAATCAGTATGTTGCGATTTTCCAGTTACCTTTCAGTCAGTTAAATCTCTTTATTTTATAAGCAAGCCTGGTTTTGTCTTTCAGTCACTTGCAATCAAGAAATAAACGTGACAGTCAGTTTAAATATCCTCAGACTTAGAATGCCGTTTAGACTTGCCTAAAGGTTCTGTCTTGTCTACTTTTTCATAGATCTTCCACACAATTTTCACAGCTGTTTTTCAAGCTTTCAGACATACAACATCCAGACACCAAATTGACTGCTGCCCAGTGTCCTGGCAATTGGTGAGTCCCACCGATCTGTTCTTCATAAGGCTTTTTCTACTGCTATGTAACAGAATACAGGTGTAAATTCACTTGAAGCAAAAGCCCTGGAAAAGGTCAAGGAGAAAATTTGGGGAAGAAGAGAAAAAGAGGTAATTGTTGTTAATTAGTCCGACCAACTTAGAAGGCTGGATCCTCAAAACGAATGCAGTAATTCAGAAAATTAGTAGCATAAAATGCATCATACTTGTGATCAAAGACAAATGGATCCTTAGGGTCTAATTTTCCACCCTTACGTTAAATTTTCATTAGCAATTAAAACATAAAGAAAGCTAGAATCATTTACTGAGAAAAAGTAAGTTTATTTTTTATATCTGGTACATTTCAACTGACAGCAATTGACATTTATTGAGTGCTTGCTATACACCAGTGCTGCGATAGTCATTATCTCACTTAATTCTCAGATAATCCTACGAAGTGGCAATTCCATTTTACAGATGAGGAGACTGAGGTTCAGACAGGCTAAATAAGAGATCACACAACAGGTGGGTGAGACAATTGGGACGCAAATCCAGGTCTGAAGCCAGTCTGTATTCTTAACCAGTTCTCCGTATTTTTCTCAAATCAATCCTGTCCACCACAGTTGAAATCATTCCATTATTTTAGCCATTCATTATCACTTTCCCTGATACAACCCTGAGACCATGAAAGTTTTCTTGTCTGTAAGTGAACTATCCTCCACCTGGCCTGGAATTCCTGGCACTTGTCATTTCTCTGGACTGGGCACAAAAGAGGGGGTGAGGAGAAAAACACCTTGAGGAGGTGGGAAAGTTGTGGGTTTGGAGATTCACACTCAGCTCTCCCATCTGATCAGTCAAAAGTCTACCACCCTTGGCCAAAATCTCCTTTTCCCAGACCAAAGGGAATAGCTCCCTCCAGAGAAGCTCAGAGCCTTCTACCTCCTGTTCCTTTACGTGGTCACCCCACAACTGCAGCCTGTACCCCTACTGTGAGCACTGTGCCCCATTGTTTTTCTTTGTGTACTTGTCTTATGCTTTCTCATAAAACTTTGCCTTACATTATGCTGAGTAAATTTAGTCAGTCGCAAAAGGACAAACATTGTATAAGATCACTTTTATAAGAACTCAAGAAAAGGTTTAAACACAGAAGAAAACATCCTTTGATGGTTACAAGGGTGGGGAGGGAGGGAGAGAGGTATTCACTAGCTAGACAGCAGACAAGAATTATCTTAGGTGAAGGGAAGGACAGCACACACTACAGGGGAAGTCAGCACAACTGGACTAAACCAATGCTAACAAGTTTCCTGAATACAACCAAACACTTCAAGGGACAGAGTAGCAGGGGTGGGGGTCTGGGGACCATGTTTTCAGGGACATTGAGGTCAACTGGCATAACAAAGTTTATTAAGAAAGTATTCTGCATCCCTCTTTGGTGGGTGGCGTCTGGGGTCTTAAAAGCTAGCAAGCGGCCTAAGATGCATCAATTGGTCCCAACCCACCTGGAGCAAAGGAGAATGAAGAACACCAAAGACATGAGGAAAGTATTAGCCCAAGAGACAGAAAGGGCCACATAAACCAGAGACTTTATCAGCCTGAGACTAGAAGAACTAGATGGTGCCTGGCTACCACCAATGACTGCCCTGACAGGGAATACAACAGAAAATCCCTGATGGAGCAGGGGAAGGGTCGGATGCAGGATTCAAATTCTAGTAAGAAGACCAGACTTAATGGCCTGACTGAGACTAGAGGGACCCTGGAAGACATGACCCCCAGACTGTCTGTCAACCCAGCACTAAAACCATTCCCGAAGCCAACTCTTCAGTCAAAGAGTGGACTGGACTTTGGGACTTAAAATGATACTTGTGAAGGCTGTGCTTCTTAGCGCAAGTAGATACATGAGACTAAACGGGCAGCTCCTGTCCGGAGGCAAGATGAGAAGACAGAGAGGGTCAGGATCTGGTTAAATTGACACAGGAAATCCGGGGTGGAAAGAAGGAGTGTGCTGTCAAAGTATAGGGAGAGCAACTAGGGTCACATAACAACGTATGTATAAATTTTTGTATGAGAGACTAACTTGAATTGTAAACTTTCACTTAAAGCACAACAATTAAAAAAAAAAAAAAGCAAAACTTTGCCACGTCTCATCTTTATAGGCTCAAAACTGCATAGCATGGTCCCAGTATATTGAATCAATAATATTTGTTTAAATAGAAAAAAGAAAATATTTGAACAGCAAAGCACCCCACAGAAGGCCAGATGGTTCAGAGAGGGGAACTGGCCACCATATACATGTCATTTTATTTCGGCCATTCCCCAGTGTACAAGGGGGCATTTTACAGAGGGGGAAGCAGGGAGGACTTGCCTGAGGTCACAAAGCTGGTCAGTGTGGGCCAGGCTTTGAACCAGCCTGGCTCTGGAACTCAGGATCTTTGCTTTGGATACCACCACTGAGGGAAGACGGCAAGCGGGGAGGAGGCAAGGAGTTCACTTTGAGGAAGAGAAGGATTTGGATACCAGTAGCTACCTGGATTGCAAATTGGAACTGGAATTAGGCCCCACGGGACACTAATAACAGGCTGAGGGGAGCATGTCCTCAGAGCAAGGAACAAGGCAAGGTGGAGAGGACCAGGGCATGGTAGAGGGCCAGACGCAAAACCAGATTTCCCTTCTCCATTCTGCCCCAGGGTGACTGCAACCCTAAGACAGAACAAAGTCACAGGAACCTGGTAAGTGCAGCATGATACGGGGACTGAAATGCAATTTCACTGTTTTTTGGAATGTGGCTGGGTAGCTTGCCTACCCACTGAGTGGTACCTTCCTCCCAATTCCTGTTCAAACCTGGTCTTAGGTACACTCATTACATGGGCTTATGACATTGGGTTTAACAAAACTTCATCCTGGATCCCCTCCCTCCAACAACCACAATGAAAGTGTGCCTATCAAAACTCTTCACTGGCTTGTGTCTCAGCCCGGTGACTTCATGGCCACACCAGACTTTCCAAAACCTGTGCTGTTAATTGTGCACCTGCCAAGTGTTCCTTATCCCCAACCCCACAGTGCCCCACCACCCCTTCATACCCCTACAAACTCAGCCTGTCTCGTGTGGGCGAGGGGAGCCAGTGGGTGGGCGGGGAGAAGGAGGCATTTGCCATCAGAGCAGAGCTGTGGCAGCTGCTCCCCTTCTGTGCCTGGAGAAGCCCTGACAGCCACTTCCGATTTTCGACACAAGGTGAATCAAGGCATTAGCCTCCATTGGCCTGAGGATTCAAAGTGTGCATGCGGAGCGTTGGCGACACTGGCCCTTTTGGGGCAAATGTACTAGGCATAAAATCACTTTCCCTGTAGATGCTGAAAGCAAAGAAGCTTCTGTGTTCCACTGGCATGTGGTAGGAGATGATCCTAGGGGTAGAGACAGAGGCGTCCTTTCAGATATGGTTTATGGCATTTAGTTTCTTCCTTTAATTCAGTGAGGGTAAGAAAGATCTTTGCTCATATTACCTGTATTTGCATTCATAGGTTTGTAAAATTTACACATTGACTCACAACAGGCAAAGTACTTAAGTGCTATAGATATTATTTTGGTTTATAGATATTTTCCCCCAAAAGAGGAGAAAATCAATTACTAAAACATGATAATAAGCAACCCAAGTTAAAAAAAAATGGACAAAGGACTTGAATAGACATTTCACCAAAGAAGATAGGCAAATGTCCAACATGAAAAGATGCTCGATGTCATTAGTCATTAGGGAAATATAAATGAAAAACCGCAATGAGATACCACTTCATACCCACTAGGATGGCTGTTACCAGAAAAATGTAAAACAACAAGTGTTGGCAATGATGTGGAAAAATTGGAACCTTCATCCACTGCTGGTGGGATTGTAAAATGGTAGAACAGCTGAGGAAAACAGTTTGGTGGCACCTCAAAAGGTTAAACATAGAACTACCATATGATGCAGTAATTCCACTCCTAAGTATATACCCAAGAGAATTAAAAGCAGGAACTCAAACAGATACTTGTACACCAATGTTCATTGTAGCATTATTCACTATAGCCAAAAGGTGGAAATAACACAAATGTCCGTCAACAGATGAATGGATAAATAAAATGTGGTACACAATACAATGGAATATTATTCAGCCATAAAGAGAAATTAAGTTCTACCACATGCTATGACATGGATGAACCTTGAAAATATGCTTAGTGAAATAAGTCAGACACAAAAGGACAAATATTGCATGATCCAACTTGTGTGAAATATCCGGAATAGGAAAATGCAGAGAGAACAAAGTTCATTAGTGCTTACTGGGGTGGGTAGAAGTGGGGAATGGAGTAGGGTAGTGCTTAAGGGGTACAGAGCTTTTGTTCAGGGTGATGGAAAAATCTGAAAATGGATAGTAGTGACATTAGCACAACATGGTGAAGGTAGTCAATGTCCCTGAATTGTACATGTAAAAATGGTTGAAATGTTTTGTTATGTATATTTCACCACAATAAAAATTAAAAAACAACACATGGTAATAACAGATAACATTTACTGAATGTTTACTCTCTACTAGGCACTGGGCTCATTTTCCCCCATGCTTTATCTCATGTAATCATGACAGGCTGTATGCAGTGGACTCATTACACAGATGATGAAGTTGTGGCACAAAGCGATTGTTTAGCTTGCCCCGGATCCCAGAGGATAGTAAATGGCAAAGCGACACTTAAGTTTAGGCTGCCTAACATCAGAGCTGAGAAGCCCTGGTGTCCCAGGGGTTAAGAGCTCAGCTACTAACCAAAAGATCGGAGTTTCTAACCCACCAGCGGCTCTTTGGGAGAAAGATGTGGCAGTCTGCTTCCCTAAAGATTACAGCCTTGGGGCAGTTCTACTGTGTCCTATAGGGTTGCTGTAGGGTCTCTTCGAGTTGGAATTGACTTGATGGCACACAACAACAACATCAGAGCCAGGTAGCTGTCTTCCAAATTTCTTGGCACAGACAAGTGAACACTATGTGTGTTGCATCTGTTTCTTGAAACATGTCTATTGGTATTCCATCAATTCCTGGAGCCTTGTTTTTTGCCAATGCCTTCAGTGCAGCTTGGATTTCTTCTTTTAGTACCATTGGTTCTTGATCATATGCTACCTCCAGAAATGGTTGAACGTTGACTAATTTTTTTTCGTACAATGACTCTGTGTATTTCTTTCATTTTCTTTTGATGCTTCTGGCATCGTTTAATTTTTTGCCCATAGAATTCTTTAGTATTGCAAATTGAGGCTTGAATTTTCTTTTCACTTTTTTCAGCTTGAGAAATGCTGAGCTTGTTCTTCCCTTTTGATTTTCTAACTCCAGGTCTTTGCACACTTCACCATAATACTTTACCTTGTCTTCTTGAGCCTCACTTTGAAATCTTCTATTCAGCTCTTTTACTTCATCATGAAGATGGCGCAGGCCTGGGCAACATTTCGTTCTGTTATACATAAAGTCACCATGAATCAGAGCTGACTCGACAGCAACTAACAACAACGCCATCAGAGGCTCTACATTTTCTTCCTTATAAAAGTACAATGGAATCCACTGCAAAGGAGGCTTTTAATGAATCCTTTCAGGAAGAAGAGAAATATTTAGTATTGAAGATAATTGTACCATAATTTTCCCTATTCTCTGTGCTCAGATTTTTATTTATCACGTATTGAGATTGACATGTTTTTTCATACAGTTCACCTAAAACATTTTGTAGTATATTCAACATTTCATTGTCAAAACATCAACATGGTAATTCTTAGGACTTAGAATGGGTGTGTATATATCAAGCCTTGCATAAAATAAGAGGGAAGGAAAATTCCACTTCCAAGAGTTTTACTCTAAATGAAGAAAAGAGGCACTTAGCTTCTGAGCCATGGAAGTCTTCTGTCATTTTAGATAAGCTGCCAGCCACAAATCAGAACCCTCAGGCTGGGGGTGGGTATCCTTGTTCAGATAAGTGCTGTACATGCCCATAACAGGAAATAAAATAAAACCCAAAAACCAGCGCTGAGGGTGATGATAAGGATGCTCATGTTAACGGGATCATTTGGTCTCTTTCAGCCAGTGTCAGCCTTGTTGTTTCCCAAGGATACTTGATCCCATGTTGTTTGTGGTCAGTGACTCTTGGCTAGAACTGGATCTGGGGCTCATTTCCAGAGCAGATGCTGTAGGACAGTGAAATCCAGGGCCAACCTCTGTAACCTGGGAGCAACATCCTCCCTCAGGAGGCTCTCGGGCTGCTTGACTAGAGGAAAAACAAAATAAAACATTGCCATTGAGTCGACTCCTACTCATGGCAACCCCACGTGTGTCAGAGCACAGAACTGTGCTCCATGGGGTTTTCAGTTGCTGCTTTTTTGGAAACAGATTGCCAGACCTTTCTTCCAAGGCACCTCTGGGTAGACTAGAACCTTTAACCTTTCAGTTAGTAGCCGAGAATGTTAACTATTTGCACCACCCATGGACTCCACTGGACTAGAGAAATAGCCCTCTAATTCTGGTCATTTCAGGGCTTGCTCTTATCCATACTGTCATGGATTGAATTGTGTCCCCCCAAAATATCTGTCAACTTGGCTGGTCATGATTCCCAATATTGTATAATTGTGTACCATTTTGTAATCTGATGTGATTTCCTTATGTGTTGTACATTCGATCACTATGATCTAATAAAATGGATTAGTGGCAGTTATATTGATGAGGTATACAAGATTGGATAGTGTCTTAATCCAGTCTGTTTTGAGATATAAAAGAAAGAAGTGAGCAGAGACACATGGGAACCTCACACCACCAAGAAAGCAGTTCCGGGAGCAGAGTGCATCCTTTGGACCTCAGGTTCCTGCGCTGAGATTCTCCCAGACCAAGGAAAGACTGATGCGTTACAAGGACCTTCCTCCAGAGCCGACAGATAGCGAAAGCCTTCCCCTGGAGCTGATGCCCTGAATTTAGACTTGTAGCCTACTGGACTGTGAGAGGATAAACTTCTCTTTGTTAAAGCCATCCACTTGTGGTATTTCTGTTACAGCAGCACTAGATGACTAAGATACTTACCTTCCCACACAGTGTTCTTCCTTCCTTCTTCCTAATGTGCTCTTTCCAGTAACTCAGACTGAAATTTCTTTGACATTAAACCTTGCCATCTATCTATCTCCACTCTGCCACTGAATTCTTGATAAAACAAATCTTTTTTAAAAAAATAACAACATGAAGAGGGGAGCCACCCCCTTTAGGCCTTCCTTCTTCCTCCAGAGCTCTAGATTTGGAAACGTTCAACTTTCCAGACACACGGCAATTCTGTATCTGATCTGGCAGGTTTGATGCCAAGCTGACACCACGCTCTGTCTGACATCTCTGGAAGGCCTTGAGAGTTGTCTGCAATTCCATGCCGGCAGCGTTTAGGGAGGGGCTGGAAGACACAAGCGAGGAGCAGGCCTTGAGCAGTACCAGGCTCTGGAGGGTCTCCAGACCTTCATGACTGGTTTTCAGATATAGCCCAACTGGGTAGGGAGGGAAGTTTCCTGCTCCATTTTCTGCAGCTCCTTACCCTACTCAGATGCAGGATTATATGTCCCAACACAGCACTGGCCCTGGTGGCACAACGGTTAAGTGCTTGGCTGCTAACCAAAAGGTTGTCGGTTCAAACCCACTCAGCGGCTCTGTGGGAGAACAGACCTGGTGATCTGCTCCTGCAAAGATTAAACCAAAAATCAAACCCATTGCCACTGAGTCAATTCCAACTCATAGCGACCCTACAGGACAGCCCTATACGGTTTCCAAGGAGCAGCTGGTGGATTCGAACTGCCGATGTTTTGGTTAGCAGCCAAGCTCTTAATGACTGGGCCACTACAGCCTAGAAAATCCTGTGGGGCAGTTCAACTCTGTCACACGAGGTCACTATGAGTTGAAATTGACCCAACGGCACCCAACAACAACGACTGGAGTATAGGAGTGGGATCTAGGGAACTTCTGGCGGGGCTACAATGACCAGAAGCAGATACATCTTTGGTTAATCCTTGTGGTCTTCCTGGAGACCTGGCTCACAAACTCCCAAGATTAAGCAGCACTGAGTGTCTCTTCCTGTCTTAGGTGGCCCAGACTCTTATTCTATCCGTATGAAGAGCATAAGTGGGCCATTTTCTCTCCAACACAGCTGTACTTCTGCCCTGTCAAAATCCCCGTACTCTGCCCCGCACAGTGCTGCACAGAGGCTTGAACACCTGTCCACTGATTACATTTGTCAGTGACCGCCCTTGCGAAGGGCCTGTGTATTCATGGATGCTGCTGCTGCTGCTCCACACATGGGATCAGTCCCTTGTTGTCTCTGAATCCCTCAAATGGCACAGATTCTGCCATGCTTACTTCAAGTCTCATTATGATTCTGGAAATACCTACAGGCATTTCCCTTCTTTAGTATTTGGTTCAGAAGGATTCTGTCTGGGATTTATGCCATGATCATTTTCCTAGTCAGTCTTTTCTCTCTTGAAAATCATAATGGTGCTGACACATTTGAAATCCCACAGTGTTTTCCTACCAATACATATGGTGAGGGAAAGAGAATGAAAACCCTCACAGGTGTCTACCATCAGGACTGGGAGCTTTGCCTTATTTCCTCATGTGAAAGAGCATCAGGAAAATAGCTACAGATCATACAAATATCTGCAACGTAGGTATGTGTACGTATATATATGTATATATATATGCATATGTATGTGCAATATTATTAAAAAGTAACCACAATAAAGGAAATTTTAACAAGAAAAAACACCCTTATTCTCCCATTAACAGAAAAACTAGTTGAGTAATTGTGTATTCCATTCCCATCTTTACCAACTGCATAACTTTTATATGTTAGATCATAGAACACATGTAGTTTGGTTTTCTGATCTAGGAACTCCTGTTGACAGTTGCTTCTTTCTTTGCACCCCTCCCATAGCATATTATATAATCTGTATTTCTATTCTAGCACTTAGCTCCCTGTACCACAGTTAGTATTTGTTTATCAATCTCCCCTATCCCTGGAGGGGAGAGAGCAGGTTGTATTTATCTTTTTCTTCCTAGCATCCAGCACAGTGTGTCTGGTACATAGTTGGCACTTTAAAAGCCTGTTGAGCAAGTGATTACAAGTACAATGTAGTCAGAGCAGATACTAGTCTAGACTGGGGTTATTCCTGTTCCAGAGGTTGTGAGTATTGTACAAAGTGCAGACTCCTGGGATCCTTGATATTTAAGCACATGAGATTAGAGAGAAAATTTCAAAATTTGCAAAAAACATGCTCAAGTAAGCTCTTAGCAAGATGTAATTTATCAGCAAGGTGAATGGTAGACACACAAAGGGACCAGGAAGGGTGAGCCCCAGCCTGATCCGGTGTGGCTAATGTTTTGTTAGGGGCCTTAGGTGGACTTGCTGAATCACTGGCCTTGAAGACTGCTGACTGTCAAATGTGATTTGAAAGAACCCAGAGCTCCCAGAGCGTTCAGCTCTTATTAACCATAGTGATGAGGAACATGCACTCTTTTAAGTAGCTAATGATCCCCAACGTGATTATCAACCTCAACCTGAATCTGCACTATACAAATGGATCAAGTTCAAAGCAAATAGCAAAGTGAAAAACAAGGTGAATTTCACTATTAGTGAAAATGGTCCAAGAGAGATTCTGAAAAGATGGCAATGGTGACAGTGTAGTTATTTAACCACTCCAAATCCCCCCATAAAAACAGACAAAGCAACTAGGTAGCAAAACCGAAAATGCACGTACAATCATTACAATGAAACTGGAAGTTATTTCCACAAATTCCAAAATACAAACAGATAAGCACAAACCACAAACAGCCACAAAGCCTGAGTGGTAATCAATATCTGTGCAGAAAAAAGCAGAGGGAAGCAATTAGACAGCTAACAGACCTTCGAACAGGAGAATACCAAAGTAGCCATTAGGTGTTCACTGCAAAGCATGCCGGGACAGTTTGAAAACAGCAGCTGAAACTGGAAAGGTTTGCCTGATTCAACAGTGGGTGAATGCAAGAAGTCTGTGGTAAGCTCAGAAGGGGCTGGAGCAGCCTAACCCTCGTAAACTATGAAAATAGTCCAGCCAGGGCTCCCTTCAGGACAGGGCTACACAGTGAGGAGAAACTGGTGGTAGAATCAAAATAGAGCAGGATACGGACAAAAAAAGTGAAAAGAAAGAGGAGACCCAGATAAGAGTGGTGTGGGAGGAACGGAGCCAGGAAACCTCAGAAGGCAAGCTACCAGTTTTGAACCCTCATTAGACACACTCACACATACACGCAATCAGAAAACAAGAGGGAGTTCTGTGCAGGTAGGAAAGCCACCCTGCCTCCTTCTAAAAGTTAAGGAAAGCAATTTTACTTAAAAATGAGCAATAGAAAAATAACATCAAATCCACAGAAAGTTCTCATAAGAAAAAAAGAGACTAAAGTGCAGAACAACAATCCTACAGACAATGAAAGCACACCTAAGTAAATAAATTTTAAAAATGTCCATAGGGGAAAAATCAGACTATAAACTTTCTTTCGAAATGAGCTAAATGAAATTAAGAAAATGATATAAGACATGAAAGAACAACATAATCAGAATTAGACAAACTCAGAAATGAGGTGATAGAACTCAGAAAAAATTAGAAAGAAAAGGAAAAACCATTTTAGAAACAAGGACTAAACTAGAATAAACAAGTCAGTGGATTAAAAAAAATAATGCTTTACGTGAAATTAAAAAAAAAAAAGCTTTAAGTGAAATAGAAGGTGAAAGAGAAGACTTCTTTTTTTTTTTTTATATTTTATTGTACTTCAGGCGAAGGCTTACAGAATAAATAGTTTCTCACGAAACAGTCAGTACACACAGTTTTGTGACATTGGTTAACAACCCCACAACATGTCAACCCTCTCCCTTCTCGACCTTTTCTTTTTTTGGTGAAAATACACATAGCCAAAGATACACCATTTCAAAAATTTCTGCATGCACAGTTCAGTGACATTGACTACGCTCTTCCAATTGTGCTG
>NW_004443995.1:3386981-3399654 GCF_000243295.1 Trichechus manatus latirostris
CTGGTCTCCGATAGGAGTCCAAGATGGTGGATCCGCGCTGCGTTAGCTGGTAGGGGACCTCTGCATGAATCTCTCCTCGCTCTCCATTCTCTGTCAGTTTTCTCACTCCATTTGTTGCTTGGCTGAGTTCTTTATCTCTTCATTTAGGGTTTCAGGATTGCTGTTTTCTCTGTTCGGCTTAGTTTTTCGGGTCTTTGCTGTGGAGGGACGGCGTGGTGCTTCTGCCTAGAGTGCCATTTTGCTGGAACCGCCTCGAGAGGACATTTTTTAAAAATTAATATGAAATGAAGAAAGAGATGAAAAAGATTCTAGAGGAAGTGACAAATACTGAAGACAAAGAAAATGTGACATATGGATAATAGGAGTACCTAAAAGGGGGAAAACAAAAAACAAAGCAAAGAAAAGAACTGATACTAAACAATATCATTCAAGACAATTTTGCTGAAATAAAAAATATTTGAAACTACATATTGAAGCAGCGTAACCAGAGGCAGATTAACTAGTAAGCAACGTACACATCACACTCGGTAAAGCAGAAGGTCAGCAAAAAAGGGAAAGACCCTCAATGAGATGGATTGACACAGTGGCTGCAACAATGGGCTGAAGCATAACGACAATTGTGAGCATGGCACAGGACTGGGCAGTGTTTTGCTCTGTGGTGCGTAGGGTCGCTATGAGTCGGAACTGACTTGACGCCACCTAACAACAATAACAACAACATATGCACCAGCTTACATTAAGCAAGGTAAGCAAGGTATGCATGGGCTTACTTGTGCTTATTTACTAATCTGTAGTGTACAATTTCACCTGTTTTTGAAAAATAGAAGACAATAAATTTTGGAAAAACAGGTGAAACTGTGTGCTACAGATAAGTAAGTAAGCACAAGTAAGCCCATATGTACCTTGCTTATTGGGTAATCCATCCCTGAGTATAACTCATGTATTGAATATTGACCCAGAACAATCAACACCAAGACATTTTCTAGTAAAAGTATTGGACTTTAAAGAAAAATCAAGGTGCATTGATAATTACTGGCAATTGGAATGTGAAAGTTGAAAACAAAGAAGGATTGGTAGTTGGAAAATATGGCCTTGGTGACAGAAACGATGCCAGGGGTTGCATGTTAGAATTTTGCAAGGCAAATGATTTATTCTTTGTAAATATCTTCTTTCAACAACATAAATGGTGACTATACACATGGACTTTGACAGATGGAATACACAGGAATTAAATCAACTACATCTGTGGAAAGAGACGATGGAGAAACTCAATATCATCAGTCAGAATAAGGCAAGGGGCTGACTGTGGAACAGACCATCAGTTGCTCATATGCAAGTTCAAGTCGAAACTGAAGAAAGTTAAAACAAGTCCACAAGAGCCAAAGAATGACCTTGAGTATATCCCACCTGAATATAGAGACTATCTCAAGAATACATTTGATGCACTGAACACCAATGGTTGAAGACCAAGCGAGTTGTGGAATGACAACAAACACATCATACATGAAGAAAGCAAAGGGTCATTAAAAAGACAGGAAAGAAAGAAAAGACCAAAATGGATGTCAGAAGAGGCTCTGAAACTTACTCTTGAATGTAGAGTAGCAAAAGCAAATGGAAGAAATGATGAAGTAAAAGAGCTGAACAGAAGATTTCAAAGGGCGGCTCAGGAAGACAAAGTAAAGTATTATAATGACATGTGCAAAGACCTGGAGTTAGAAAACCAAAAGGGAAGAACATGCTCAGCATTTCTCAAGCTGAAAGAACTGAAGAAAAAATTCAAGCCTCGAGTTGCAATATTGAAAGATTCTATGGGCAAAATACTGAACAATGCAGGAAGCATCAAAAGAAGATGGAAGGAATACATAGAGTCACTGTACCAAACAAAAAGAATTGATTGACATTCAACCATTTCTGAAGGTAGCATATGATCAAGAACTAATGATACTGAAGGAAGAAGTCCAAGCTGTACTGAAGGCATTGGTAAAAAACAAGGCTCCAGGAATTGATGGAATACCAATTGAGATGTTTCAACAAATGAATGCAACGCTGGAAATGCTCACTCGTCTATGCCAAGAAATTTGTTAGACAGCTACCTGGCCAACTGACTGGAAGTGATCCATATTTGTGCCCATTCCAAAGAAAGGTGATCCAACAGAATGCAGAAATTATCAAACAATATCATTAATAT
The DNA here is from genome assembly GCF_000243295.1 of Trichechus manatus latirostris. Classification (NCBI taxonomy): domain Eukaryota; kingdom Metazoa; phylum Chordata; class Mammalia; order Sirenia; family Trichechidae; genus Trichechus; species Trichechus manatus. The sequence continues at coordinate 3,389,170 of NW_004443995.1, forward strand.
CACTTGCAAGTAAAATTGTGCTGAAGATAATTCAAAAACAATTGCAGCAGTACATCAACAGGGAACTGCCAGAAATTCAAACCCGATTCAGGAAGAGGGTGTGGAATGAGGAATATCATTGCTGATGTCAGATGGATCTTGGCTGAAAGCAGAGAATACCAGAAAGATGTTTACCTGAGTTTTATTCACTATACAAAGGCATTCAACTGTGTGGATCATAAACAAATTATGGATAACATTGCGAAGCATGGGAATTCCAGAACACTTAGTTGTAGTCATGTGGATCCTGTACATAGACCAAGAGGCAGTCATTTTAACAGAACAAGGGGATACTGCGTGGTTTAAAGTCAGGAAAGGTGAGCATCAGGGTTGTATCCTTTCACTATACTTATTCGATCTGTATGCTGAGCAAATAATCTGAGAAGGTGGATTATATGAAAAAGAATGTAGCATCAGGACTGCAGGAAGACTCATAAACAACCTGTGATGTATGGATGACACAACCTTCCTTGCTGAAAGTAAAGAGGACATGAAGCACTTGCTGATAAAGATCAAAGACTACAGCCTTCAGTATGGATTACACCTCAACAACAACAAACAAAAGTCCTCACAACTGGACCAATAAGCAACATCATGACAAATGGAGAAAATAAAGAAGTTGTCAAGGATTTCATTTTACTTGGATCTGCAATCAACGCCCATGAAGAGGCAGTCAAGAAATCAAATGACATATTGCATTGGGCAAATACTGTTGCACAATACCTCTTTAAAGTGTGAAAAAGCAAAGATGTCACTTTGAGGACTAAGGTGTGCCTGACCTAAGATGTGGTATTTTCAATTGCCTCATATGCATGCAAAATCTGGATAATGAATAAGGAAGAATGAAGAAAAATTGATGCCTTTGAATTACGGTATTGGTGAAGAATTTTGAATATACTATGGACTACCTGAAGAAGAAACTAATCTATCTTGGAAGAAGTCCAGCCAGAATGCTCCTTAGAAGCGAGGATGGTGAGATTTTGCCTTATGTACTTTGGACGTGTTATGAGGAGGGACCAGTTCCTGGAGAAGGACATAATGCCTGGTAAAATAGGGAGTCAGAAAAAAAGAGGAAGACCCTTGAGGAGATGGATTAACACAGAGGCTGCAAAAATGAACTCAAACATAGCTACGATTGTGAGGATGGTACAGGACTGGGCAGCATTTCATCCTGTTGTACATGGGGTTGCTATGAGTTGGAACTGACTTGATGTCACCTAACAACAACAACAACAAAGAAAAAGACAAATCTTCGCAAAAACAACAAGAGATTTATAAGGGAAAGAAAATTAGATTATCATCAAAAGAAAATGTGGTAACATATTTAGGATCATGTACATTCCTTCCTATGTATATTATCTATGGTACTCAAGGAAAGAAAATGTAAGCCAATTATTTTATATCCAGCAAAATAGGCTTTCATGTACAAAGGGCATTTAAAAAATCTATTATCAACATGTAAGAACTCCAAGAATATTGTTTTCTCTGAGTTCTTCTTGAGGAATCCACTACAGAATGAGCCTCAGACAACCAAAACAATTGTAGATACATTAATATATGCTATGAGATAAAAACAGTTTGCTTTGGGATTTTTAAAGTGATTTGGAGAGAGGTGTCTATTACTTTAATAGTTTTACTTTGGAAAAAAAAAAACAACACTTCACTTAATAGCCCTTTGGGGCCCTGGTGGTGCAGTGGTTAAGAGCTCAGCTGTTAACCAAAATGTCGGCAGTTCGAATCTACCAGTCGCTCCTTGGAAACCCTGGGGGTCAGTTCTACTGTGTCCCATAGGGTTGCTATGAGTTGGAATTGACTGGATGGCAAAGGGTTTGGGTATTTAATAGTCCTTTAACTCATTAAAGGTTGTCTATTACTATAATGGAGCCCTGGTGGTACAGTGGTTAAGAGCTCAGCTGTTAACCAAAAGGTCGGCAGCTCGAATCCACCAGTTGCTCCTTGGAAACCCTGGGGGGCAGTTCCATCAACAGTTTGTGTTGGTATTTTTTAAGTGATTTGGAGAGAGGTGTCTATTAGTTTAATAGTTTTACTTTAAAAAAAAAAACAACTCCACTTAATAGCTAAAACTTCACTTTCTAAATCAAATGACTTATCCTCCTACTCCATTTAAAAAATCATTTCTGCTGTACTCTACTGGTTGAAGCAGTGACCTATCTGCCCAGATTCAATGGGAAGGGACAAAGCCCACATCGGCCAAAGAATTTGCAAACTTTAAAATCCCCACAGGAACAAATTCATTATTTGAAAACTGGTCGTTAAAACAACTCTATAAAAGTATTCTAACCAACCAACCAACCAACCAACAAATAAATGTTAGAATATCACCAGTTTACAGACCTCAGACAACTAGTGAATATGGTCAGTAAGCTGCTATCACAAAAAATGAGAACCAGCGGTAACGTGACTCCTACTGAAAGAACACAGTGCCACCTATGGTCTAGCAAAGGGATTGAACATGAGTCTGATCCAGCCTATGGGTCAGCTGCCAATTTGTAGAAATTACAAAGAAACATGTTGGGTTGCACCGTGAATCTGCAATCAGCGAATCCAGACTCAGAAGCTCTATAAGTCAAACACTCCAGGTTCTTTGACAGATAAATTGAAAAGAAAAGAAAATAATTGAACTAAGGAGAACTTGTAGATTTAAATAAACTTAAAAAATATAAAACATAAAGGGGCGGGACTAAACTGCGCACAGTGTCTAGGAATGCACATTTGGGTGATAAAGCCACAGGAAACACAAGGAAGTGACTACGGTCTAAGTTAGGACAGTGGTTACCTCTTGGGGAAGGGAGTTGAGGTTGGAGCAGGGCAATGAAGGCGCTTATGGGATCGCCAGCAGTTTTGGTTACATGGGTGTTCACCTTATAGTAACCCACTAAGTTCCACATAAGGAGACTTGGTGGCGCAAGTGTTAAGAGCTTGGCTGCTGCGGCCTGGGGGGAGAAAGACCCTGCAATCTGCTTCCGTGAAGATTACAGCCAAGAAAACCCAATGGGGCAGTTGTACTCTGACACATACCGTTGCTATGAGTTGGAATCGGCTCGAAGGCAGTGGTTTTGGTTTGGTTTAATCTTTACAAAAGCTGACTGACACATCTTTCTCCCGGAAAGCGGCTGGTGGGGTTAGTAGCTGAGTGCTTAACCATTGCGCCACCAGGGCTCCTTGAATGTTGGAACATATCAAAATTTCTTTTGTGTTCTTTACGGAGAATATTCAAACACAAGGCCTGTTTGACAACCCAACCAATGCTTCCTGGATTTGCAATTGGTGGATTGTCCAGAAGAGGGCACTCGTTCCCCAGGCTACTCAAAGGAGCGGCCGCACAGCCGGCTGACGCTGAGTAGCGAAAAATGACCGAGCCGCGTTTGGCTCAGAGGATGGATAACAAAAGGGTCAGTTTTTTAAAGGCAGGAGAAACGCAGCAGTTAATGCTGCCTCCCCAAATCTCCACAAACAGCCTATGACTCGGTCACAACTTGGCAGAGACAGGAGTTTACATTATAAAAATAACCTGGGAGGATTTGGGGGAGAGATGGATAGGTAGAGCACAGGGGATTTTTAGGGCAGTGAAATTACCCTGTACGATGCTGTAATGGTGGACACATGACATTATGCATTTGTCAAAACCCATAGGACTGTACCAGATAGAGTGACCCCTAATGTAAACCGCAGACTTTAGTTCGTAATAATGTATCAATATTGGTTCATCAACTGTAACAAATGTACCACACCAATGATGTTAACAGGGGAAACTGGGGTGGGGGTGGGGGGGCGGAGAGAAGGGGTATATGGGAACTCTCTGCACTTTTCTGTGCATTTTTTATGTACACCCAAAATTACTCTAAAAAAATAAAGTGTATTTACCCAAAAAAAAAAAAAAAAAACACAAACAAGTGGAAAGCACTTTAAAAAAAAAAATTGCTAAGTAACAACAATTCCATCCTAGCAGTGCCTGTTAATGCAACCCTCAGTTTTGCCTGAGTTGTGTTTTTCCAGAATAAGATGCATGCAGGCACTGTTGAATCCATAACCAATATGTTTTAACATGTGTTTGGTTGAGACAAGAGTCTAGATGCTCCATTTTGGAAAATAATGATTGGACCCTCAAGACCCCCCAAAATAATGCCCCATCTGCGTTTGTTCTAGTTTACTGCTGAAAGCACATCTTGTCTACATGAATAGCTCTACTCAAATAATGATGCTTTTAAAAAACTTAGAGGCATTTTCATGACCCGCCTGAAAAACAGTAAACATTTCTAAGCAAACACGAAGCTAGGGATATCTCAGAGCAAGCAACCCAGAGCAAACACACAAACGGAAAACCCTGCCCCTTTGTTTACTTACAGGTCTTTAAGCTCCTAATATTGACATTAGTTTCTTAGGTCTCCTGCGCATTTTCTTTTCTATAGCAAACAACACAGTACTTTAATCTACCCAGAGGCAGGTTTTGCTGCTCCGGAAAGATGGGTTAATTGTCGCCTCAAGGACAAAAGAGCGAACAGCTCTGAAGCGCTGCCAGGCGGAGGAACCGTCAAGAAGTCTTAGCAAAATAAGCCCCTTTGCATGAGTTACAGCGATGCATTACAGAATCCAGGATAAAGAACCAGAACAAGACACAATCATAAGATTACTGTGTTTGAGAAGGATTTGACTCTCAACTACAGCTTTTCCTTAGGCTCTGTTTAAAAGTATTAAATTTAACTTCACCAGGCCTTTCCAAAAGTTATTTTTAGAAGCAATTATGCTAACAGCTTGGAGCTTCTTGGAGTTTTATCTGTACGGCTATCTCTTGGCCGAAGGGACCTTAAGGTATTGAATTATGTGAGTCTTCTCTGAAAAGCAAGAACTTCCACACAGAAAGAAAGCCACGCTTGGAGGGCACAAGCTGGAAGGTATTTGCAGAAGCCAGGTGCGCCTTACTTGGTTGAATGCTACTAAGGAACTGAGCGTTGTTGCTCTCGGCAGTCTTCGTCCCTGATGGGCTAAACTGGTCAGGGAAGGGGCCTGTGAAGGCTTGACACAGGGCTCAGGTGTTCCCACCTCCCCACTCCTAGGAGGGCCCCCAAGAGAAGAGTTAAATCCACAAATGAAAATACAGTTGATTCGCACTCAAAGAGACCCTATAGGACAAGATTGAACTGCCCCTTAGGGTTTCCAAGGCTGTAATCTTTACAAGGAGCCCTGGGGGCTCAGTGATTGAGAGATCGGCTGTTAACCAAAAGGTCAACGGTTCAAATCCACCAGGTGCTCCTTGGAAATCCTACAGGGCAGTTCTACTATGTCCTATAGGGTCACTGTGAGTTGGAATTGACTCAATGGTAACTAGTTTATTTATTCATTTTTTTGGTATAGGGTTATGGAGAAGCCCTGGTGGCACGGTGGTTAAGTGTTGGGCTGCTCACCAGAAGGTCATCAGTTTGAATCTACCAGCCACTCCTTGGAAACCCTATGGGGCAGTTCTATCCTGTTCTATGGGATTGCTATGAGTAGGAATCGACTTGATGGCAATGGATTTGTTTTGTTTTTTTTTGGTATAGGATTATGGAAGCTATATTTGGTATAAGATTATGGGCGGTACAAATTATTGAATACTTGGATACTAACTGAAATAAATGTCTGGTGATCTACTTCTGAAAGATCAGCCATTGAGAACCCTATGGAGCACAGTTCTACTCTGACACACATGGGATTGCCCTCAATCAGAATAAACTCAATGGCAATCAGTACTAGTGAAAGGTTATGGAAATTGCTCCAGAGGGATTGTGAATGAACCGAGAAACTACCAGTGATAAACCCGTGGATGTCAAGTCGATTCCAACTCATAGTGACCCTACAGGACAGAGTAGAGCTGCCTCATAGGATTTCCGAGGAACGGCTGGTGGATTCCAACTGCTGACTTTTTGGTTAGCAGCCTGAGCTCTTAAGCACTGCACCACCAGGGCTCCATCAGTGATAAGCCATGTGCTATCAAGAAGTGATAGAAGAATCAAAAGGAGTTCTTATTAGCATTAGCTCAGTCAGACAGGAGAGGGTAATCAGTGATATTTAGATTACAAATGGACCTCAGAGGTCTTCTAGCCCAACTGCTTTGTTTTATAAATAAGGAAAAAGTCAAAGTCACACAGGGCAGGTGTCACACTCAGCACTGGGAATTCTTTCCATAATACGGCTCATGAGGACTAAGTTATTCTAGTTCCTGGAGACTGTGTGAAGGTGTAGCAGGAGAGATGGACTGTAATATCATCAAAGCCGTTTGGGACTTTATAGGGTTATATAAACAGCATACTGTGGTGACTGGGAGTGTGGACTCTGCAGTGTGAGTTTGAACCCTGGTTTTGCCGCTTACTAACTATGTGCCTTTAGGCGAATTACCTCACTCTATGTGCCTCACTTTCCTCATCTGTAAAATGGAAATAACAGCGGCACAGATCACACAAAATTGCTGTGAGTTTACATATATGTATGTATATATATAATGTGTAGACTAGAGTCTGACATATATTAAGCACTCAGCCTCATCCTCCTCATCCTCATCAATTGTTGATGACATTTTAACAAGCATCAACGAGCACCCACTCTCTTCAAAGCATTGTGCCAGACACTGAAGATACAGAGATAAGAAAGACCTTGATTATTATTTCTCCTCAAGTCATCGTAGTTTACGTGTGGCGGGGAGAACACAGCTGATTAAAATATACTGTGATTACAGCCATGATAAAGTACACGTGTTGCCGTTGGTAACACGCAGGGGCACTAACAACGCGTGTCTTAAAACTTCCCTGAGACTCAAAATGCAAACCTTTCCAGGGAAAACACAGCTGTTCTCTGGGCCTACCAGAGGCACTGGAGGGACAGAGTGTGTGCAGTATGCAATGCAGGCACCATCTGCTTTCGGGTAGATACCAAACCCCTAACCTATTGCCATTGAGTCCAACTCATAGCCACCCTATAGGGCAGAGTAGAATAGCCCCATAGGATTTCCAAGGCTGTAATCTTTATGAGGAGCGCTGGTGGTACAGTGGTTAAATGCTAGGCTGCAAACTGAAAGCTTGGAGATTTGAACCCACCAGTGGCTCTGCGGGGGAAAAATGTTGCAGTCTGCTTCCCGTAAACTATGGGGCAGTTCTACTCTGTCCTATAGGGTTGCTATGAGTTGGAATCCGCTCAACCGCAGTGGGTTTGGAATCTTTATAGAAGCAGACTGCCACATCTTTCTGCCTCAGAACAGCTGGAGGGTTCAAACCACTGACCTTTTGGTTAGTAGCTGAGCACTTAACCATTGTGCCACCAGGACTCCTTCTGGAGTAGATAACGCCATAACTCCTGATTATCCACCAGGAGTTGCCAAGTGGCAGATGGGGATTGTGAGTAGGAGCAAATCTGGGGGTGGGGGCATTGCACTGGGAAAGGGCTACCTGAGGACCATATATGCAATGAAGAAAGGAATTCAAGTTCCGTGACAAACCTTGATGCCAAGACAGCCCAGAATCCAAGGCCACAGAGGCCTGCATATTTTTATGTTAAACATTGAACTTATCAAAACACACATCACGCCCCGGTGATGAGTACTACTCTTCCCTGTAGCGTGCTGATAGAAACACGTATTTTTCTCAGTCACCGTCAGGTAGCAGCTGTGAGTCACTTCATCAGGAGCAGGGGTTCGAGATTTCAGTGTGGGAGGTTCCAGGTCCAGTCCTCTGGGCTTGTCTGTTTCTCATTTCTTCTTCACCCTATAAGCATTCATTGGGCGCTCACTGTGTGCCAGGGGCAGGTCCCAGTACTTAAAGAATTCACGGGCTAAGGCTCAGTGTTTCACTTATAGTGTCATAAATGCCAGATTCTCTGGATATTTTGCTGTACAAAAGTGCAGTGAATCTTAGATCAAAGTAGCATGCATCTTCGTGGCTTTGTCTTTAAACCAGGCACAAAATCAAAGCTTTGGGCATTGGGAGGCACTGGGCAATTTGGAATTTTGTGCCATTTCTTCTCTAGCAGAATGTGATACTTGAGAGTGCCCAGTATCGGGCTGTAAATTCTGACCCTCTGTCTTAGTTTCCAAAGAGCCCTGGTGGCACAGTGGTTAAGCACTCAGCTGCTAACCAAAAGATTGGTGGTTCGAACCCAACAGCCCTACCATGGCTTGGGTCAGGCACAGCTTAGTCCCCAAAGTGACATCTTTGCTTTTGAACACTTTAAAGAGGTCTTTTGCAGCAGATTTGTCCAGTGCAAGATGTTGTTAGATTTCTTACTGCTGCTTCCGCGGGTGTTGATTGTGGATCCACAGACATTTAAATATTGTACTTTATTTCAGAAAATCTCTGTATCGGTGCTAGTTTTTTTTTCTTTATGGAGCCTTCTGTGTGTACCATGTGGGCTGTCCTTTCCTGAGTCATACATAGGAATGCAAACACAGGATGAGGATGGAAAGTTACTGGTAAATGGCCTCGTGGCCCCATACGGAATAGAACCAAATGCCGAGAAATTCTCATCCCCGATGGCGTACAGCTGACAGGAGAGTCCGCGGAGGGCTCCCTGCCCAGGTGTACTTATTAATTTTGAGAGATAACTGTGGATTTTTTTCGTGCTTTGAGACACACTGGGTTTTATAAAGTATCACTTTGTACAAATTTCTTCTTCTAGCTTGTCAGCTAAAATTCTATGAGATGTCAATTTTACAATAATTACAAAGCAAACCTTTCTCCATTTCCCCCTGGTTTTCCAAGTCCAAATGTGAAGTACTGACCAGAGGAAGGGTTTTTCTGAGCTGCAGTGGCTAGACGATGTTGTATACTGAATTGTTTCCCCTAAAAATATGTATTGAAATCCTGGCTCTGATACCTGTAAACATGATTCTGTTTGGAAATAGGTTTTTTTTTCCTTATGCTAATTTGGTCATATCAAAGTAGGGTACTTTCTAAATCTAATCACTTCTAAGTCAAAAAAGGAGCAGAATGGATACAGACATATACCCAGGAGAACAGGACAGACAAGACAGACACACCTATAAGGATTGTTGGCAGCTTCTGGAAGCTGCAACAGATAAGGAAGGATCTTCTCCTAGAGTCTCGCCCTGAATTCAGACTTCTAGCCTCCTCAACCGTGAGAAAATTAATGTCTGTTCTTTAAAGCCACTCACTTGTGGTGTTTGTGTTACAGTAGCGCGAGGAAACTAAGACCCTAACCCATTGCTGTCGAGTCAAATTCTGACTCTTAGCGACGCTGTAGGACACAGGAGAACTGCTCCACAGGGCTTCCAAGGAAGCAGACTGCCACATCTTTCTCCCACAGAGCAGCTGCTGGGTTCAAACCACCGACATTTTGGTTAGCAGTCGAGTGCTTAACCACTGTGCCACCAGGGCTCCTTGGAAACTAAGACAGAGGGTCAGAATTCACAGCCTAATACTGGGCACTCTTACATGTCTATTAGTAGGGAAATGGCTGAATAAATTGGAGTACTATTCATACCTCAGAATACAATCTATCAGATAAAATGAACAAAATAGGTCTGCATGTATTAACAGATATATTTGGAAATACTAATGTGAAGCAAAAAAAAAAAAAAAAAGGGGAGGTTACAAAAGATCTGTAGAGTATGGTGCCATGTACATACATTTATGAAAGTACCAAACAAAAACATTCATACTGAAATTATAAAGCTATGGGTGAAGGACACATACCACTTTCAGGGTTATTATTACCTCTGGGGAGGAAGGAAGGGGAGGAGATAGAAGGAATGGCAGTGAGCACTCCAGCTGTATCAACAATGATTTATTTTTAAAAAATATACGAAGGAAATATTGCAAAATGTTAAAATGTGTTCAATATAGGTGGTTCGCACTTGGGTATCTGTTAAATTATTTTTTGTGCTTTCTTTGTGTGTTTGAATTTTTTTTTTTTTTTTTTTTTTTAAGAGTGGCTAGGAAATGGTCATGGCTAAATCCAACCACTTCATAAACTGTAGGATACTGGAATTAGAGGACCCTCCAAATCCATCCATTTGGCTCCCCTATTTTAGAAGACAGAAAATCACAGGGCTAACGTAACTTTTGGATTGAGAATTTCCTGAATATTTTCTGGCATGGACTTTGCATGTAATACCAGTTGCTGTTGAGTTGATTCTGACTTGTGATGACCCCATGTGTGTCAGAACAGAACTGTGTTCCATAGAGTTTTCTTTTTTAAAGCTTTTAATTTTTTCCCATACAAAAGTTTATACATACATTGTTATGTGACTAATTGCTCTCCCCTTCTGTGACAGCACGCTCCTCCTTTCCACCCAATTCCTCGTGTCCATTCAACCAGCTCCTAATCCTCTATGCCTTCTCATCTCACCTCCACACAGAAGCTGCCCGATTAGTCTCTTGTATCTAGTTGAGCTAGGAGACACACTCCTCATGAGTATCACTTTATGTCCCACAGTCCAGT
>NW_004443995.1:3400592-3437711 GCF_000243295.1 Trichechus manatus latirostris
TGTCCTCCTGGTGTATTGACCCTTTAATCATTATATAGTGTCCTTCCTTATCCTTTGTGGTGGATTTTACTTTAAATTCTATTTTGTCAGAGATTAATATTGTCACTCCTGTTCTTTTTTGAGTGTTATATGCTTGATATATATTTTTCCATCATTTGAGTTTTAGCTTGTTCGTGTCTTTAAGTCTAAGGTGTGTCTCTTGTAGCCAGCATATAGATGGATCATGTTTTTTTAATCCAATCTGCCACTCTCTGTCTCTTTATTGGTGCATTTAGTCCATTTACATTCAGCGTAATTATTGATAGGTATGAGTTTAGTGATGTCATTTTGATGTTTTTTATTTGAGTGCTGCTCACAGTTTCTTTGTTCCCCTTAATTTTCTGTGCTGAGTCATTTTTCTTTATGTATTTTCTTTTCATCTTTTTCATTGTTGTTGATTTTGTGTTTGCTGAGTCTTTAGATTTTTCTAGATTTTTATTTTGATTTGTAGGATTGTTAGTTTCCTTTGTGGTTACCTTAATATTTACCCCTAGTTTTCTAAGTTTATACCAGTCTTTTATTTGTTTATATCACCTTGACTTCCCCTCTGTATGAAAAATCTACATTTTTTAACTCCCTCTTTTTTGTTTTAATGTTGTCATTTTTTACATATTGATATCTCTGTTTCCCTATTTTCAATGTTTTAGCTTTGATGTATTTTTGTGACTTCCCTATCTGAGTCGATTTCTGGTTGCTCTGTCCTGTGTTCTAGTCTTGCGTTGTTATGTGATGTTATTTATTTTCTAACCGGAGGACTCCCTTTAGTATTTCTTGTAATTTTCGTTTGGTTTTTGCAAATTCCCTAAACTTCTGTTTATCTGGAAATGCCCTAATTTCGCCATCATATTTGAGAGACAGTTTTGCTGGATATGTAATTCTTGGCTGGCAGTTGTTTTCCTTCAAGTCTTTTTATATGTCATCCCATTGCCTTCTTGCCTGCATGGTTTCTGCTGAGTTGTCCGAGCTTATTCTAATTGACTCTCCTTTTAGATGGCTTTTCGTTTATCCCTAGCCACTCTTAAAATTCTCTCTTTATCTTTCGTTTTGGCAAGTTTGATTATGTCTTGGTGCCTTTCTTTTGGGATCTACCTTATGTGGGGTTTGATGAGCATCTTGAATAGATATCTTCTCATCTTTCATGATATCAGGGAAGTTTTCTGTCAACAAATCTTCAATAATTTTCTCTGTATTTTCTGTTATCTCTCCCCCGTTCTGGTACTCCAATTACTCGTAGGTTATTTCTCTTGATAGAGTCCCACGTAACTCTTAGAGTTTCTTCATTCTTTTTAATTCTTTTATCTGATTTTTCCTCAGATGAGTTGGTGTCAAGTGCTTTATCTTCAATCTCACTAATTCTAACTTCTACTGCCTCAATTCTGTTCCTATGACTTTCTACTGAGTTGTCTAATTCTGAAATTTTATAGTTAATCTTCTGGATTTTTGATTGCTGTCTCTCAAAGGATTCTTGCAGCCTATTAAATTGGTCATTATGCTCTTGAATAATCTTTTGAAGTTCCGCTACTGCTTTGTTTGTATGTTCTGTGGCAATTTCTGCATTTTGTAGAATTTTCTTTCTAATTTCTTGAAGAGTTCTGTATATTCATCTTTTGTATTCTGCCTCTGGTAATTCCAAGAAATTCTCTTCCTCCAGAGAATTTATTGATTCTTTATTTTGGGAGCTTGCTGAAGCCATCATGGAGTGCCTCTTTATGCGATTTGATATTGACTATTTTCTCCGAGCCATCAATAAGTTATTATAATTTTATTTTATGTTTGTTTTGTTTTGATAAGCCCAAATAGACTCCTCATGTGCATTAGTTTGATTATGGGTGCCTTTGAAGCTCTAACTTCCTGTCACCAAGTAGTTAGGTCTGTAACTAAGTATGTGTGCCCAGGAATCCATTAAATTTTCCTGTATGGATTCAGCTTAGGTGTCCAGGCAGTAGATCACCAAATGTATGGTGCAGGTTCTCACCTACAGTCTTAGAGAGGCATGGCAATTGGTATAGGCACAGGTATCTGGCTGCAGTAGGGGGTCATGCACTGAGCAAGGCAGGGGGCTGACAGCTGCCCGAGTGTCTGAAAGGAAAGCTTGGCCCTGTTCCCTAGAGAAAGTAGGTAGGTTAGTTTTGCAGCCGGAGTATGAGCATCCTACTCTGTTGGCTGTAAGGACTGGGGGACACTACTTATTCTTGGACCTCTGTAGCAGGTGGCTAGGTGGCCACTAGTTCTCAAGCCCCTGATGCGGAGAGGTAAGGCACCTGTTAAAGGGCAGAGCAGTGTCAAGTGTCACAAACCTGCCACTTCACAGCTGAAACAGTTGAAATTAGACTTCAGGTATTTACACTGTTGTGCTGTGGTGGTGAGAGCTTACACTGTTGAGATGGGTCCACACAAGTCTATACAGGGGTGGAAGGCACTCAAAGTTTGTGGAACCCTCATGCCTGTGCCTAGGCAAAGGAGCTGTGCCAACTGTGAGTTCCTGGCTTAGGGGAGCTGGTAGCTTATTTTTTCCCTGTTAGTTTGTTCCCTCACCAAGGCTAGAAGAATGGGTCAGGGAGACTTATGGGATCTACTTCCATCCCAGGGGACGCACAGATCACTGAAGCCAGCTGGACCCGGTGCAGAGCAGGAGGTAGGAGGTAAATGGGAGAGAGGTATTTCCCAAATGGGTTTTTTTTTTTTTTTAAATCCCTGTGAAAGGCCAGGCGCATGTACTTATCTTTAGCCACTTGGGTGCTGCTTTCCACTGGTTCAGAGTGTCCAGGTAGAATCTCTGCTGCTGGATCTCTCTCAATGTGGAAAGTGCCTCCCAAGTGAGCGAGCAGAGCTGTGTGCCCACCTCACTGCGCACCCTGAGCTGATCTGGGCTGAAGGGATGCAGTTCACACCGGGTCAGGTCAGGCAACTCCTCACTGCTTCTGAACCGTCTCTCTCTCCCCCCGTCACTCAGTCCGGTTCCTCAACTTTGCCTTGTTCAGGGCCCCTAGATATTCATATTCAATCAATTCACTTGTTTTTTCAGGTCTTTCTTGTAAGAGGGACATAGGAATCTGTCTGACTACTCTGCCATCTTGGCCTCGCCTCCCTCCATAGAGTTTTCAATGGTGCGTTTTTGGAAGTAGATTGCCAGGCCTTTCTTCCAGGGCATCTGTGGGTGGACTTGAATCACCAGCCTTTGGTGATTAGAACTGATCATTAACCATTTTGCACATAATAGGCGGTCCTTAAATACCTATGAAACAGATGGGAATTCCCCTAAAGAGTGTCCATTTTCTGCCCATTGCATTCGTTTTATCATCTCTTATTCTGGAGGTATATAGCTAGACTGAGGCCTGTAACTGCAAATCATGATATGTTACCGTGCTGATTCCTATGACTACTCTGGGCCAGTGGTTTTCAAATTAAAGTGTACGACTTTCATCTGGGGAACTTAATAGCCAAGTCAGCCAAAGAGGCTGATATGATGAGGCTAGGTCAAGTGGGGGCCTGGTGGGGAGTTGGTGATGAAGTGATTTCTAACATGCATGTTAGATGTTACTGACACAGGTGCTTGTGGACTATATAATGAGAACAGCAGCTTCAGCATTTTGGCTGCCTTTGCTGAATGTCTGCCTTGGTGTTCTCTTCTTTGAAAAAAAAAAACAGGAGAAAATAAGAAGCCTGGCTTACTGTGGGTGAACATGAGACCTCAGAAACCAGGGCAAGGCTCGCCACCCAGCCTCATGGAAAAAAAATACTGGACTAGTTGCCAAAATGAGAGTAGATTACATATCTAGTTAGAAATGGAAGTGGCAAGTTTCCACTGTCAGTGCCAGGGGTGGCAGTAGGATGGTAAGGTAATTCTTGAAAGAAAAGGGGTCAGGTCCTTTACCCCACTCTTGACGGGCAGAGGGAGAAAACATGGAAGAAACTAGCTGAGAAAATTCCTACTGATTTATTCACAGCTGTACTGACATCTTATCATTTGTTAATGTTTTCAGAGTGCTCTCAGCCTTTCTGATAAAAAAAGGAACAAAATATTGCAACATATTCATTACTAGAACCTCCCAGGAGAGGCCCAGCATGAGTGTTAAGACAGCAACTGACAGCTCCAGTGTAGAACTTGCTGGCCAGACAGAGTGACAGACTCGTGGCCAGAGCTTCCGAATGACATAATCTATAGAGGCAGTGGAAATGGCCTATAAGCCCTTTCCCTGGGGAGCCAGGGCACAGCCACAGACCCCAGGGCAGCCAGCCCAATCTGTCCTCTCAGAGTTTCTAACCTTGAGACAGTGAAGTAGAAGGGTCAGGGATGAGGAGGCTTTTATCAGGTGCCGGCAGTGATGACAGCTGTGATGATTAATTTTGTGTGTCAACTTGGCTAGGCTATGGTTCCTAGTGGTTTGACCAAACACTAGACTAGTTGCTGTTCCACAAGCCAATCTAATGTAATGTAATCACTATGCATAATGTAATCTAATGTAATCACTATCCATAATGTAATCTAATGTAATCGATCAGTTGAAAAGGGAGTTTCCTTAAGGTATGTTCTGCATCCACACTGTAAATAGATATTTTGGCAGAACTCGTTCTCTCTCTCCTCAGTCTGCACTTTCTGCCAACTGTCCTACGTACCTTGGGACACAAGCTTGCAGAAGTCTCCAGTATGCAGCCTGACCTACAGATTTTGGACTGTACCACCCCCTACAATTGCATGAGCCAATCCCTTGAAGTCAATCAGTCTGTCTGTCTGTCTATTTACAGAGCCACTGGTTCTGTTTCTCTAGAGAGCCCTAAGACAAGAGCAGAACCATGACCACGTCCAGTGTCTGGCCTGGGTAGAATCCTCACAGACATGTTCTGGGGAATTAATTTGGATAAGTTTTGGTCGAGGGACTCCGTTTATTACAACAGTTCTTCAGCCTTCCCAGCAACTCTGTGACCTACCCAAGATCCTTTCAATACATTTTGCCTACTTGATTCACTCAGAGTTGGTGCCTATTGCTTATATCTAAGAATACTAACTGATTTAACTCACGTCTCAAAGTCAGGGAACAGATCCAGAGCAAGAAAGCTACCTACTTAAAAAAAAAAAAAAAAAAATCCCCCAAAGATTCCAGAGCTGGTAAAACCAACAGTTTCAAAGCCTCATTTGTTATCCATGATGAATAGACCTCAAAGATCTCTATGTATTTAAGACGTGGCCCCAACCTTTTTTTTCTTTTTATGTCAAAGTTGTGTTGGATTCCCCAGTATTGTGTACTGTCTTACCCTTCATGGCCCCAACCTTTTGACTCAGCATTTCCTGTTTTAGGAATTTATCACCAGAAATGCTCCCACAAGGATGATGCTAGCCGTTTGGCTTGAGCTACAAGTGAGATGGTGGTACCACTTTTTAAGGCCTGATGTAGGAAGCAGGTTGGGTGGAGGGGTGGGAATCAAGGGTAACACTTAAAAAAACGTTAAACTTGAGACGCACCTGAAACATCTAAAGGATGTATGTCTTAGTTTCTTAGTGCTGTTATAACAGAAATACCTCGAGTGGGTGGCTTTAACAAACAGAAATTTATTCTCTCAGAGTTTAGGAGGCTAGCAGTCTGAATTCAGGGCACCAGCTCTTTCTCTGTCCGCTCTGAGAGAAACTCCTCGTCTCTTTCAGCTTCTCTTCCTTGATTCCTTGTTGATCTCCATGTGGCACCAGTCTTTCTCCGTCTGTGCTTCCTTGTTTCTGTGCCTTATCAATTCTTTTCATATCTCAGAATGATTGGTTTAAGACACACCCTACATTGATATGGCCTCATTAATATAACAAGGAAAACTCTATTCCTAAATGGAATTACATCCACAATTATAGGTGTTAGAATTTACAACAAACATTTTGGGGGACACAATTCAATCTATAACAAGGTACAAAGCTGGCATTTGGATGAGTGTAAGAGTCAGGAGGTCAAAGATATTTGAATGGAGGCATAAATTTGGAAATCATCAGCAAAATGGATGGTTTTTAAAGTCCATGATGAGAACATCTAGGAAGAAGAAATTGATAGAGAATGAGAGAGCATATCTGTAAATCAGGGAGAGGGTGACTGAGTAGAAATGTCTGGTGCAATAGGAGAAAATCTAAAGGGTGTTATATAAGGCAAAACAAGAAAGTGATTCAAGAAAAGGGAGTGGGTGGCTGTGCTGCACCTTGGAGAACGGTCATATTAGATGAAATTGGATTTGACAACATGGAGGTCATTGACAACCTTGATGAGAAGAGTTTCAGGGAAGTGGTGGAGCCAGAAGCCAGACTGGAGGGGATTGACAAGTTAATCGTAGGTGAAGAAGTAGAGACAATAGGAAACTTGTTTGAGAAGTTCTGTTATAAACAGGAAGAGATAAGGGGGAGAAGCTGAGGCCTGTGAAGTCGAGGAAAGACTTTGTAAGGATGGGAGATTCCAGCACATGTTTATATGTTAGTGGGAATGATCCAGTAGAGAAGAAATCGATGGTGCAGGGGAAAGAGAGACAACTGGAGGAAGTTGTCCTTCATCAATGAACACTTAGTGCCCACCACGTCAGGCACTCTTCTGGGTGCGAGTCATACAGCGCTGAATGTCCCAAATGAGGTTGACACTCTCACAAGCTTCCTTTCTGGGGCAAGTTCCAGTGAAGGGTTGGCTTTTTTAAAAAAAAAAAAAAACTGGTAAATATACATGTAACAAAACATTTCAAGAATCTTCACATGTACAGTTCAGCGACATTAATTATGTTCATCGCATTGTTCAATAATTACGCTTATTCATTCTCAAATTATACCATCACAAATGTTTGGCTTTTGACAGGAGCCGAGTGCTTTTACTTTGACAAAACAGGAGTAGATACGGGCATGTTTGTAGGTTTGGAGAAGGGAAGAGAATTGAGTTCCCTTCTTATGGCGTCTATTTTCTCAACTAAATGCGAGGCAGATCATTAGCTGACACTGAGGGCAAAGGATGTCTTACGGGGAGAGAAAGGAAAAGTACGAAATCGCTGCCTGGGGAAAGTAAACTTACAACAGAAACTGGTAGAATAGCTAAGTAGTGCCTATTGGAGGTTTGTGGTCATGGATTCAAAGTATAGCCAGTCGACCTGATTGTGTGATTTTTTTTCCTGTCATGTCAGCTGATCAGAAAGGTAGAAGGTCAATATTTGAGTTCTCAGGGCTGAGGTTTTGCCAGGTAAGTATGACTTAGAGAAGAGAGAAGTAAGGGTCTTGAGGATGTCTGCCAGGGAGAGGTTATAATGAAAAATCTTGTGGTCTAAGTTGGGTAAGGAGGGCAATGAAGAGAGAGGGATGATGGATAAGGAAAAGGTAGAGAGACCAATGAATCAGAGCTCTTGGGATAGTCCTCGAGCCCAGGAGACCTGGGAGGATGGGAGACAGGGGCTGAGAGGAGGATGTTTGCAATGGACATTTTGGTGGCGGCGGGAATGCTTATCACGGCAAAGACTATGGTGTGACTGTGAGACTGGAGTGGCTGAGGTGGGAAAGAGGATAAGGAACTTACAAGCTATTGTTGGCTGGTTCCCTCACATGGATATAAAAGCCACTGAAAATGATGATGGGAGTGGAGTTTGAGGAGAAATTAGAGTATCAAAGCTAGCTTTTTAAAAAAATTGTGGTAAAAATACATAAAACAAAACATTTACCATTTCAACATATTTTACATGTCCAATTCAGTGATATTAATTACACTCATCATGTTGTACAACCATCACCACTATCTGTTTCCAAGAGCTAGAGTTTTTAATGAAGGGAGGTGGGAGGTGATCAGAGGTTGGTAAAGACAGCAATGAGGAGATATAGGGGGCGATATGCCTGAATGACATAAATTTTAAATAAGCTTCGGTTTTTAAAGAAAAAAAAAAGAGAGAAGTGATTTGGAAACGGCCCTGGGGGAGGGCCCCAAGAGAAGCAATGTCCCCAGGAGACAGATGGGTTTCAGTCAACGCAAAGAGAAGAGCTGAAGATCAAAGCTGATCACAGCAGAGCTGTGGGGGTGTTGTGAGGAGGGATAATGGGTCCACAGAGAGCTGAGCAGGGATAAGAGTGTGGGACACACCTGACCCAAATGCTTGGACTTCTCATGGGGCCAAGACTGTGGGCATGTAAGGCCTGGTGCACCACTGTCTGAAGAGGGTGGCAGGCTGTTATTCAGGGTTGTGGTTCTGAACACTCCACCGGATTGTTTGTCAGCCTTGGGGGACCCTCCACCTGACAGCTTGATGACAGCTGGGGCAGGGCAAGCTCACCAGGCACACCTGTGTGTGGTGGCCTCGGGGACCACGGCAGCATGCCACATGCTTTATAGCTTCTTCAGTAATTCCCTGAGGGCAAGTTTAAAGCGTTTGAGCTGGTTTGTCTAGATTATTGTCTAGATCATATCTCAGGATTTATATTAATATATGCCGAACAATAAGGGGTCTGTTAAATAAATTATGATACTGTCACACAGTGGAATGTCATGCAGCCATTGCAAATTATGTGGTTGAAGACTATGGGGAAACGCTCACGAGAGATAGTTAAGTGCAAAAATCAGGTTACAGAGCAGACAGTATGATCCCACTTTGGCAAAATAAACAAAAAACATGGGAATAGGCTAGACACGAAAACAATAACAGTTCTAGTGGATAGAAGGCTTATGGGAAATTACAGTGAAACCTGTGAGAGCCGGAACTCGACCCGACTGCCTTGTTTTTCCGGGTCTCGAAGTCTTCTGCCTTTTACAGGGTGCAGTCTTACTGATTTTCTATCCTCTCTATTAGTGGAAAATATTTGAGTTTTCCTTCTCTGACAGGTTTCTGCCTTACACAGTTTCCGGCTTTTGAAGGTTTAACCGTATTATTTTCTTTCTACTTTACTGTAGTTTCTAAAAATTACAATGATCACTTCTGTGATCTAAAAAAAAAAAAGAAAATTAGTTCTGACTAATGTATTTCTCAAATGCTGTTCTCTCTTTCTGAGAGGAACGTTAGACGGAATTTTTCTGGTTTTACAGTGACTGTGAGACGTCTGACCAGCGATGCTGTTCCCATTTCAGCTGGCCCTCCCCGTCCCTGCTCTCTCTACCTCCTACACAAACCATTGCTCCTTGAAAACATTCTTTAACTGAATTCATCACTCATCTGTCAGTTTGTCAGTTTCTTACCTACTTTGGACATGTTATCAAAAGGACCAATCCCTGGAGAAGGACATCATGCTTGGTAAAGCAGAGGGTCAGCGAAAGAGAGGAAGACCCTCAAGGAGATGGATTGACACAGTGGCTACAACAATGGGCTCAAGCATAACATGATTGTGAGGATGGCGCAGGACCGGGCAGTGTTTTGTTCTGTTGTATATGGGGCCGCTATGATTCGGAACTTACTTGGTGGCACCTAACAATAACACTGAATCAAAGGATGTGGAGTTGAAATGACTGTTGAGTCCATCTGGCCTGACCTGGGTCCTTGGCTCTGTCTTACAATGTCCTCAGTGAGTGGCCTCCTGGATAGGACCTGTTTGGATATGACACTTACCACTTGTGCAGGTCATTCGTTTCTTCTTCTAAGACCTGCCTGCCCTCACATTTTAAGGGAGTCCAGGGCATTCAATCGCCATTTCTCTGACAAGTAACTTTGGGTGCTCCTAACTGGTTGGGTAGTGACCCCTAGGCCCCGCCTCTTCATTCCCAGCAGGGCTCCCATTCCTCTCCAGCTGCCCCACCCCTGTTCCTTGGCCTCACATTCATTCCCGGCCTTTGGGACTCAGCTGGTGTTAACCTTTCTCACTTCCTAAGGCCTTGGGTTTAGACTTAGCCTCTGGCTCCTTCTGCTCCATCCACGGCGACAGCATGCCCCAGCCAATTTGGGATCCCTTGGGACTGTCTTTCTCCTTTGTTGCCTCCTCCCTGGGTGGATTTTTTGAATTGGGGAGGGGAGGAGTGAGGGAGATTTGGACAGACCTGTTTCTATGTATCCCCAGTAATTTTCATTTTGTTCAATTTGGCCCACCACTTAAGAATATTTGAACCTAATTGTCTCTCTCCCAGTTTCAAGCTTTTTACAACTATGAGTTGTACGTTGTCTCCATCCATTTTAAAGACATTTATTAGTCTGTTGAATGGGCTCAGGACAGAGCCCTGGTGCAGGACTCTAGAAAATTCTGGTAGGACTGACACTCGCAGGGTACTGCATTGGAACCCATGTAACGTCTGTGATGCAGCCTGCGTCTGTCTACATGTTGACAAGGATGTGGTCAAAGGGCTAGCTGATATCCCAGGAGGAATCTCAGTACTTCCTGGTCTACCAGGCCAGAGTCCTTACTCAACCACTAAGCTGTTAAGTGACTCAGAACTTCACTTTTCCTGTCTATAAAACGAGGATAATGGCGATATTGGTGTCACAGGCTGTTGTGATATGATGTACGTGAAAGCACTCTGGGGTTCATAATTTACAAGTGCCACCCAAATGGTAGTGGTTGACAGACAAAACCCAACCAAGACAAGCTGAAAGTCCAGCATGACTTGGTTTTAGTGATATGCGCCCCTCCCAAGGATCATGACTTCCCATTCTAAATGCTCACTAATAATCCATTTAATAATCTGTTCTAGAAGTTTGGTAGGAGCTTATATGAGATGCAGTGGTCTATAGCTCAAGAAACTAATCCTCTTTCCCCTTTAGAAAACTGAAGTAGTCCACCATGCCCTGATGTATAACCGACATGGTATATAGTACCCTTAATAGTACTGTAAATCAGTAAGGAAAAGATGAACGACCAACAGAAAAACTTGCAAAGGACACGAATAAGCAATTCACAGAAGAGGAAAACTGAACAGCCCATAAAAATTTGAAAAGGTGCTCAACGTCACTTGAATTACAGAAATGCAAATTAAAATCATGATGAGAAACCATTTCACACCTTCAGATTAGAAAACGTAAAAGCCTGACAGTTCCAAGTGCTTCAAGGACGTGGAGGCCAGGAAGCCTCACGCACTGCTGTGGAGGGAGAAGCAGTACGCTCTGGAAAGCAAGTGGGCAACATGCAGTTAGACTGGAGATGTGCAGACCCCACCCTCAGCAAGACCATGCCTAGGAATGCACACGAGATAAGTTCTTGCCCCGTACCCAAGGAGACAAGAACCTACATGTTCATAACAGCATTGCTTGTTAAGAGAAAAAGCACAAACAACTAAAATGTTCATCAATAAGAAAATGGATTTAAAAATTGCAGTATATTGGAATACCATTTAGCAATTAAAATGAATGGACTTGAGAGGGGGTATGAGGAAGGCTTCGAAGTCCTGGAAATGTTCTATATATACATATATGTTCTCTGTCTCTATGTGTATGTGTGTGTGTGTGTGTGTGTGTGTGTGTGTGTGCACATATTAATCTAAGTGATGGTACACAGGTGTAATCTCTTTGTAAAACCATTCCTTGAGCTAAACAAAAAAACAAAACCATTGCTGTCCAGTCGATTCCGACCACAGGGACCCTACAGGACAGAGTAGAACTGCCCCATAGGGTTTCCAAGGAGTGGCTGGTGGATTGAAATTACCTACCTGAGCAACCTGAGCTCTTAATCACTGCACCACCAGGGCTGCTGAGCTATATCCTAAATATTTGTGAACCTTACTTCGTGGATATTATATTTCCATTTAAAAAGTGTACAAAAAACAAATGAACACGAACTGCATTTATTAGTATAGATCAATCTCAAAATCACAAAGGTTATGGGTTGAATTGTATCCTTCAAAATATGTGTTGGAATCCTAACCCCTGTATCTACGGATGTAATCCTGTATAGAGATAGGGTTTTCTTTGTTATGTTAATGAGGCCATCTCAGTGTAGGATGTCTTCTAAACCTAATCACTTCTGAGTTACGAAAAGAGCAGATTAGACACAGAGTCAGTGCGCAAACTAGAGAAGACAGATGCCATGTGAGGACCGTCTAGGAAACAAGGAATGCGTGGGGCTGCCGACAAGGAAGGAGTCCACATGGCTGAGACCCTGATTTGGACTTTTAACCTCTAGACTGTGAGAAAATAAATTTCTGTTCTTTAAAGACACCCACTTGTGGTATTTCTGTTATAGCAGCTCTAAATAACTAAGGCAACAGGATTAAAATAACAGGTTGCTGAGGGCCACACATGGTAAGTTGTTGTTAGTTGCTATTGAGTTGTCTCTGACTCATGGGGACCTCCTGTATAACAGTGGGTAATGTTGCCCAGGCCTGTGTCATCTTCATGATCATTGGTATATTTGAGTCCATTGTTGTGGATATTGTGATAATCCATTTACTGAAGGTTTTCCTCATTTTTGTTGGCGCTCTCCTTTACCAAGTGTGATATCCTTTTCTAGCAGTTGGTGTTTCCTGATGCTATGTCCAAAGTAAGTGAGCTGAAGTCTCACCATCCTCAGTTCTAAGGAACATTCTGGTTGTTTTTGTTCTAAAACTGATTTGTTCATTTTTCTGGCAGTCCACAGTATATTCAATATTCTTCGTCAACATCACAATTCTAATGCATCACTTCTTCTGTCTTCCTTTTTCATTGTCCAACATTTGCATGCGTATGAGGCGATTGAAAAGACCATGGCTTGGGTCAAGTGCACCTTAGTCTTCAAAGTGACATCATTGTTTTAAAACTAAAGAGATCTTTTGCAGCAGATTTGCCCAATGCAATATGTCATTTTGATTTCTTATTGTCATCGGTTCTCCTCAGTGATTTGGAAATAAAAAGTCTTAAATCAAAGAGCTTAAATAGCCATTTGGGGGGGGCAGCAAGAAAATGTGCATGTGTGTGTGTATTTCATGGAATTGGCTCATATGAGTATGGGGGCTGACAAGTCTGAAATCTGCAGGGCAGATAGTCTAGCTGCAGTCTGTGCAGGAAATCTTTCTTCTGTCTGTTAAAATTTCTTGTTGTACTCCTCTAGTGAATTTTTCACTTCAGATCTTGTACTTCAGTGCCAGAATTTCAGTTTGACTTTTTAATAATTTTTTTCTTTGTAGTTTAAATGAAGTTTACATTTCAAGTTAGTCTCCCATACAAAGATTTATACAGACATTGTTATGTGACTCTAATTGCTCTCCCCATACTGTGACAGCACACTCCTCCTTTCCACCCCTGATTCCCCACGTCCATTCAACCAGCTCCTAACCCTCTCTGCCTTCCCATCTCACCTCCAGACAGAAGCTGCCCATTTAGTCTCTTGTATCTACTTGAACTAAGAAGCATACTCCTCACGAGTATCACTTTATGTCCCACAGTCCCGCCCAATCCCTGTTGGAAGAGTTGGCCTTGGAAATTGTTTTATTTCTGGGCTGATGGAGAATCAGGGGGCCATGCTTTCTGGGGTTCCTCCAGTCTCAGTCAGACCATTAAGTCTGATCTTCTCACTAGAATTTGAGTTCTGCACCCCACCTTTCTCCTCCTCCATCTGGGACTCTCTGTTGTGTTCCCTGTCAGGGCAGTTATTGGTGGTAGCCAGGCACCATCTAGTTCTTCGGGTCTCAGGCTGATGAAGTCTCTGGTTTATGTGGGCCTTTCTGTCTCTTGGGCTAATACTTTCCTTGTGTCTTTGGTGTTCTTCATTCTCCTTTACTCCAGGTGGTTGAGACCAACTGAGGCATCTTAGATGGCCACTTGCAAGCTTTTAAGACCCCAGACGATGGGCATCTCTTTATGGATGCTCTTGTTTTATTCATGCACTTTATCTGATTTGCTTTAGTTCTTTTTTTTGTGGTTTCTTTAGCTCTTTGAGCATATTTAAAACAGTTGATTTAAAGTCTTTCTCTAGTAAGTCCAATGTCTGGACTTCCTCAGGGATGATTTCTGTTGTTGTTGTTTTTTTTCCCTGTGAATGAGCCATATTCTCTTGATCTTTTGTATACCTTGTAGTTTTTTGTTGACGACTGGACATTTGAATAATGTAGAGTGGTAACTCTGGAAATCAGATTCTCCCCCTTCCCCTGGGTTTGCTGTTACTTTTGATTATTGAAGTCTGTAGGTGTAGTGACTTCCAAACTATTTTTTGCAAGGTCTGCATTCCTTGTTATGTGTGGTCATTAAAGTCTCTTTTCTCTTATTTCAGTGGTTAGCCAGTGACCTGACAGATTTCCTTAAATGCCTGGAGCCAAAAATTTAAAGAAGTACTATCCTGGTCTTTGTGGTGTGGCTCTGAGTTGGGACCTCCTTCAGCGCTAAGCCAGGCTGCCTGTGACTCCGTCTCGGCCTTCACCTTCTTCTTGTGGAGTTTACAGAACCACCAGAGGAACAAGTCTGGAAACCTCTCAGGCCTTTTCTGAGGGAGGATCTGTCCTGCGCATTTGCACTGCACTCTGCCTTCCCCAACATATGGGGTGGCCCTTTCTAGCCCTTATTCCCTCTATAACTTTTTCCTCTCAAGCTTCCTCCTTCCCGGGCTTTTGGGTTCTGTCAACTGCTTGCCCTGTCTGCGGTCCCTTGCCCCAGGTGGTGCTGGATGTGTTTGACTTTAAATCTTTCCACAGATGCTATCACTGCCAGGAAAGCCACATCAGTCCAGGTTGGGGAGAAGGTGAGACTACAGTCAGCCTCTGTGCTGGTCTCTCAGGGAAACACGGCAGTCAAAACACACAGCCACTGCACTTTAAGAACAAGACCCATGTTAGCCCCCTAGCACCAGCAAGCCATACCAGGAATGGGGACCACAGATGCTGCCATCGCAGCTGTACTGAGGAGTGGGGAATGGCAATCAGGTGGGAAAAATCGTCCCCAAGCTCTCTTACCAAAATTCAAGTGTTCTTTTTTCCATTAAGCCACGCCCTGGTTGTTGTAAATTTCTGATTAGATTCCAGAGTTCCAAAAAGTTAATTTTGTCAATCTTTGTCACTTCATGGTTGTTTCAGTAAAGGGACAGATTCTTTAAGCGCTCTGCTCTGCGTTGTCCATAATGTCACTCTCCCTTCTTTCTTGACTATTTCCTATTTTAGAATCTCAGATTTGAAATCTGCCATTCTAAGGTCTATGTCAGCAGTTACTAACCAAAATATCAAAACACCTCGTAGATTCCCACATGACAGTTGTACTGTTATTTATTCAGTCTATAGGCTATACTTGGGGTATATATGGAATCAAAACCAAAAAACCCTGTTGCCGTCAAGTCTGACTCATAGCGACCCCATAGGACAAAGTAGAACTGCCACACAGGGTTTCCAAGGAACAGCTGGTGGATTCAAACTGCCGACCTTTTGGTTAGCAGCTGAGCTCTTTCTTCACCACTGCTCCACCAAGGCTCCATATGGAATCAAGTTACTGCAAAATAACTCAATGCCCCCACTCCACGCTTTGAGGATCACCAATTCTTTTCTCCTTTGACCCAAATTAGATTCGGACCAGAGCGCTCCCCAGCACCTTCTGGGAGCTATTTTACCAAGCTCCCAGTGCTAGGGTGAGAACTGCTTTAACTGGGATTTTATACATTGCAGGGGAAGGAGGAGGCTGGGATGTGATTTGTGAGTAGTTTGAGGTGATATACAAACTTAGGCTCTTTTACTTTCAAGTTTCAGGTTTAGTGCTTTTTGTACATTTCCTTCAAAGAAATAACTGCAGACTGTTTACTAGTGCTGCTGTAATACAAATACCACAAGTGGATAGCTTTAAAGAGCAGAAATGTATTTTCTTACAAATTCTGGACGCTGAAAGTCCAAATCAGGGTCTCAGCCGTGTTGATTCCATCCCTGATGGTAGCCCTGGCTGTTCTTTGGTTCCTTGTCTTCCCCTGTGTGTGTATCTCTGTGTCTATTCTGTCTTTTTATAACTCAGACGTGATAAAGTTTAGGATCTACCCTACACTGGTATGACCTCATTAACATCGCAAAAGAAAAATCCCATTTCCAAACAGGATTACATCCACAGGTACAAGGGCAAGGAATTCAACACATATTTTGGGCAGACACAATTCAATTCACCTTGTTGCTGTTGTTGTTAGGGGCTGTCAAATTGATTTGTGACTCATAGTGACACCATGTGTTACAGAGTAGAACTTCCCCACAGGGTTTTTTAGGCTTTAACCTTTATGGGAGCAGATTGCCAGGTCTTTCTCCCATGTTGCTGCTTGGTGAGTTTGAACCGCCAACCTTTTGGTTAGCAGCTCAGCACTTAACCATAGCACCATCAAGGCTCTTATTCAATCTATAACACTCAGTTATCAGATTTCTGCCCAGGGTTGAGTACACACCAATGGGCTGCTGAAGGTGGGGAGGTGAGTGGATGGGCGGCAGACTGAGGTGAGCAGGGGAGGCTGGAAGTAGGCACACAACTCAATAAGTGTTGACTAGTCTCCCCTCCCCCTTTCTCTGAGAATGGCAACAAGGGGCCATGTTTTAAGTTTTACTTGGCGTTTGCCCTGATAAGGCTGAATCCTGCTGAGTGGGTGACGGCCTGCTGTTGTTTCAAAGGGGATGAAGAGAAAACATTTAGAAGAAAAAGTATTTTCTTGATTTTTTTTCTGTCAGAATATAGATGGAAGAAACATACATAAGGGAGAAGCCTCAAAGGTAATGCACGTCTAATGATATCCATGGTACTTAGTGAGTGGGCACAAATGTTAACAAAAGTAGTCAGTTGAGTTTCTGCAGTTCTGAATGCTTGTGATCCAGAGTCTGTTCCCCATGTGAAGCCATTCTAGAACGGAAAGGAGCACATTTTAATTCTTTATATGACTGCGGCAGAGACATTTATTTACTGCTCACCCAATATCCTCCTGCTCGCCCACCTATCTCAGTCCCTGGCCGTTAGGGGTGGACAATGTGCTATGGACAGAAGAGACAAGTGTTACTTCTGGGCAAAGCATGCTCACCCTCTGCTTCAGTGACCAGCAACGTTCTGCCAGCCTGGGCCCCTGAGTGACCCTGTGGAGCAGACACCTCCCCCCGCCCCCACCAACCCACATTGGTGGGAGCATGATGAAAAACAAAACTACTGAAACAAGCCACTGAGATCAGAGACTCAATTTGAAACTGTATGACCTTGGGGAAGTAATTTAACTTCAACTAGCCTATTCTGATTAATTCAGAAATTTATATTTATTAATAAACATATAAGCTCGTATACCACACACACACACACACACACACACACACACACACGTCACATCACATTTCCCAAGTTGACAAAGATGATAACATCTTTCAGATCCTGACTTCGCTTTCTCACAGTACTGTTTCTATTTGCTACGAACAGGACTAGTTGTCTGTGGGGAAAATGAGGAGTATCAATGTATACTGAGGGGAAGTGTGGAGAGGAAGTAGAAGAGAAATGAAAAGAAGGCTCAACAAAAGAGCAGTACTGAATGATCACATGAGCACTTTGGGAGCACACATTTGGAAGGGTTTATGGTCATCCTGATTCCATGGTCTTTTCACTGGCACCTGGAACTCAGAAGCCAGTTTTACAGAGGGACTGTGGGCCGGCTGTCAGCAAACCTGAGTTCCCTTGGCTCCATCCTTTCTTTATTGTCTCACCTGCTGATTTACCTGTGTAAGGGGAATGGTAAAACCTGGCACCTCCCTAGTGGTTCACTGTGCCTGACACGGTTCTGGGCACTGTATGCTCATGGACCAATCTGATGCTCAAACAACCCTAGGAAGTTATTACTATTTTTACCCCTTTTAGTAGGCTGAGATTCCTGGGTTGTGCAAACAGTTTGCACTTGATTACTAACCTGAAGTTTGGCAGTTTGAATCTACCCAGTGGTACTGTGGAAGAAAGGCCTGACAATCTGCTCCGTAAAGATTACAGCCAAGAAAACCCTATGGAACAGTTCTACTCTAATACATGGGGTCGCCATGAGTTGGAATCAACTCAATGGCAACAAGTTTGGGTTTTTTTTGGGTTTGTGGTAGGCTGAATAATGGCCCCCAAAGATATCAGGTCCTAATCCCTGGAATTTGTAAATGCTACCTTATATGGAAAAAGGATCTTTGCAGATGTGATTAAGATATGGAAAGGATATTCTGGATTATCCAGCTGGGCCCTAAATGCAATCACAAGTGTCCTATAAGAGAAGTCGAGGGAGACTTGACTCACACGGAAGCAGAGAAAGCAGAGACTGGAGTGATGCGGCCGACAGCCTGGGGACGCCTGGAGCCACCCAAAGCTGGAAGGTGCCAGGAATGGATTCTCCCCTAGAGCCTGTGGGGGGACTGCAGCCCTGAGACGACTTGAGTTGGGCCCAGTGACACTGATTTTGTACTTCTGACCCCAGAATTGTGAGAGAATAAAGTTCTGTTGTTTTAAGCCACTGAGAAATTTGTTACAGCAGCCACAGGAAGCTAATATACCCTTTGTTTATAAACGAGGAAACTGAGGCATGAAGAGACTACATGATTCACTTCCATCACCCGGAGGAGTAGTACAGACAGATTTGAACCAGATCGGGTGTCTCTGAGGTCTACAGGGTCTAGGCTCTGAACCCCTCTGCTATGCTGAGAAGATCCTGTAACCCATGGATGCCAGGCACTGGGCCAGCTGTGTGTAACCTGAGGGGCTGTGATTCAGAGGCACAAGAGAGTCTTTAGTACACGCCTTGGCCACAGGTGTCCTGGCAGTTTAGCTGCCACCCCTCTCACTGTGTCTCCACAGCCCGTCCAGGCCTGGTGTGCTGTGTGGCGTTCCTCTGTCATCTGCCAGTGAGTCCCTTCATGGTCCACTCCCTACAGACCAGCATGATTGCAGCAAGTAGCAAGGAGAACGGTTACAGGTCCCAGGTGCAGCACCCTGAGGTTTCTGGGTGGCTCTGGTCTGAGATGCAGTCACTGAGAGTCAGATAAACAGGTGATCCCGGGAAGAAAAATGACAACAGATGTCAGAATCTGGCTCTTCCTTAATAAAGACCTGAACATATACCTATTAGGACCAAACAGAGGGCAGTGGTAGCTCAGTGGTAGAATCTTGCCTTTCATGTGGGAGACCTAGGTTCAATTCCTGCCCAATGCACCTCATGAGCAGCCACCACCCGTCTGACAGTGGAGGCTTCCATGTTGCTAAGATGCTGAACAAGTTTCAGTGGAGCTTCCAGACTAAGACAGACTAGGAAGAAAGGCTTGGTGATCTACTTCTGAAAATCAGCCAAAGAAAACCCTGTGGATCACAATGGTCCAATCATAGGATGATGTAAGACCAGGCATCGGTTTGTTCCGTTGTGCATGAGGTCACCATGAGTTGGGAGCTGACCTGGCGGCAGCCAACAACAAGAAAGGGATCAGATAGGTGGCCAGAGGGGGAGCTAGGCTCCTCCATTGGAAGAGGCCTGATGGGGTGTAGCTCTTCACCCTCTGGTAACACAGGCTTAACTTCTTTTTCTAGATAAGCATCGAAGAAGCCAAGGACCAATGATTGTGCCTCCCAAGGAAGAACAACGTCCAGGCTCTTCATGCATTTACACCTTTGACTAATTCCTTGCGGTGGACACTGCTGGTTGACCCCTGATATCTGTCCTTCCCTTCTTGCTTCACACTAGAAGCTAGGCGTGTGGCTGCCCAAAATAAAGACTGCGTTACTAGCCTCCCTTGAAACTAGATGGGGTCATATGACCAAATTCTGTCCAATGGGATGTAGGTGGAAATGTTGTGCAAGACTTTCAAGAAGCAAACTTAAAGGGTAGGGCAGGCCCATTTCTCCCTTCTCTTTCCTGCTGGCTAAAATCCAGACATAATGGCTGGAGCCCAGGCAGCCATCCTGAGGTAATGAGATGGAAGCTTCATGTGGAGGGTAGTGGAGCAGCAAGAGAGAAAAAGCCTGGGCCCCTAAAGCATCCTATTGGCCGTAGACTGCATACTGTTGGTCTTTTTCACATGAGACCACAGCTATTTTGGGTTTTCTGCCACTAGGCGGCCTAAACTAATTTACCTCTCATTCCAAAGGACAACTGTAATCACTCTTATTTGCATCTGAGTCATCACAGTGACCTTGCCTGACCAGAAATCTTTTGCCTCCAAATCCACCAAAGGCAGCCAGCATCACGTTTCCCAGTTATGGTTAGAGAAAGCAAAGAGAATATCTATACAATGTTCTGGTTCTGCTTTGAATAAGAAATGGAGTAAAAACACTGAAGTTATTTTTAAATAACTTAAAAACTGTGCCTGCTATGCCTTAATCACATGTTGTGCGTATAGTTGTCTGCATGGCCTTACTGTGCAGCTTCAGTTCCAACTGAGGGAGAAGAGTGTATTCACGTCACATGCAGAGTCTGCTCTGTGCCACTTATTATGTCTGCACTTGTGTGTACACTTGTTCGGTGTCACACTTTTGGCTAATTCCTGGAGGCTGAGACTGCTGGTTGACCCCCTGATATCTGTCCTTCCCTTCTTGCTTCACACTAGAAGCTGGGCATGTGGCTGTCCAGAATAAAGACCCCATTACTAGCCCAACCTCATGGTAAACTAGCTGGAAGCCAGGGGCCATGGCTAGTACACGTTTGTACCCCAGGTAGAGCTGGTACAGGGGCTGCCACTTGTAAATCCTTACAAAGACCTTTATCAGGATTGTTTTAGATATCTCAACCATCTTCACATTCTTAAACAACACAAAACCAAACCCATTGCCGTTGAGTTGATTCCGACTCATAGTGACCATAGAGGACAGAGTAGATCTGCCCCACAGGGTTTCCAAAGAGCAGCTGGTGAATTCGAACTGCTGACCTTTTGGTTAGCAGCCGAGCTCTTAACTACTGTGCACATTTACACTTGTAAAACAAATTTCAAGTCCTACCTCCTTTCTCAGCTTTGTTTTCCTTTTACTGGTTTACTCAAAGAAATTTCTGATCATCTTTAGAATTTCTTTTCAAAGTAAGCTTTCAAGGCCTTTTTCCCCCTCTGTTCAGAGAACTAGATGCAAATAAGTTTTGACTTGCAAATTATAACTCAGCAGCTGAATGCTTCAGGCAGAGGCTCCTATGTTCCTTTGCCTTTGTCTAACTTAGGCTCCTTCTGGAAAATAACTTCATTCTTTAAAAACACAAAATTTCTCATTTTGAAAGCACTGGTATTGTAATTGTCTTTATTATGATTGTCCTATATACCTGTCATTGGAATTGCTTTTAAAATAATAATCTACTGGCATTGTTAAACATCTTTAACAAATGCATACTGTATTTGCATGCTGTCTTGCAGTTTTTCTTCAATGATTTTACATTTTTTATATTTCCTGCAAAGAGATTTTCTAATACATTGAGTTATTTCATTGCCAGTTAGGTTTTTAAAAGACATGTACTATCAGAGTCCTCAGCTATACACTTTAATCTTACTACTTATAACTGAAACAGAAAATAAGTCAATGCTTCCAGAACAAACCTTTCGGCTTCAAAGGTCAGCCAGTCTTAACTCAGACTTACAGTTTATAGATGTGATAGGCCGTCTTGAATACAGACTAGATAGCTCCAAAATATCCACCTAGACTTCTCATGATATTTGGGAAGAAGTCTCCAGAGAAAATGACCAGAGCAGCAGACTTTAATCCAAAATGGCAGCTACATCCAATCTCCTGGGCACAAGCATAATAAGCCTAGGGGAGTTTGACACGCAGCCAGTGAGTGATAAACCAGGTGAGCTTATTGAGTCTGTTTGCGGAACATGATTTAATTTTAGCTGTTCCACATCAACTAACGCAAAGATTTTTTTTTTTTAAATTGTGCTTTAAGTGAAAGTTTACAGTTCAAGTTAGTTTCTCATACAAAAATTTATACACATATTGCTGTGTGACCCTAGCTGCTCTCCCTATAATGTGACAGCACACTCCTCCTTTCCACCCCAGATTTCCTGTGTCTATTCAACCAGCTCCTGTCCCTTTTTAATGCAAAGACTTTTTAAAGAAAGTCTAATTAAAGATAGAAGGCAGTACAAACAAAACAGAGCAGGGGATTCCCTTTGCCTCACCTACAGCAGTAATTTGCATTGTACCCACACTAAAAGCGTCTGGTCAGAGACGCACATCATACCCTAGACCTGAGACCCTCTCGGAGCCATGTCTGCATGTCATTCCAGCCAGAGTTCCTATGGGACTTGGTGTCACCAAGAACAGGCCCTCAAAGGTTCACCTGCCCTGTTTTCAACAGAACTGCCAGAACAGTCACAGACAGGATAAAGGTACCCACGCTTATTTAAAGAATATCTGTTGTCCTAGAGTCATCTCCAACTCATGGTGACGCCAGGTGTGTCAGAGTAGAATTGTGCTCCATAGGCTTTTCAGTGGCTGATTTTCTGGAAGTAGATTGCCAGGCCTTTCTTCCAAGGTGCCTCTGGGTGGACTTGAACCTTTCAGTTAGCAGCCGAGCTTCTCAACTGTTTACACGGGTGGTGGCTGTAATTAGCAGCAACTTTTTTTTTTTTGGTGGTGTTGGTGGGGGTGGTAGCATTAAGTGGTCTTCATAAATTTCATATTCCTCTGATTCTCAAGCAGAAATTTTTCTACAGAGTGGACAGTAGAGACCCCATGTTCTGTAAAAAAATAGATATTAACCTCACAAAAAACTCTGAGGCAATTAGCATTATTTCCCTCATTTTATAGATAAGAAAACTGATTACATAGAAATTACGAAATTTGCCCAAGGTTATATTAGTTCCCTACTGTGGAGGCAAGACTCAGACAGAGAGACGCCAGAATCCTTGTTCTTAACCACCACACTCTACCACTGTTAGCCCTCAGACAAGCTCATCATCCTCTCTAAGCGTGAATTTCCTCTACTGAAAATAAGGGGCAGGATAAAAACGTTTAAAAAGTCCCTCTTGCTCTAGAACTGTTTTTGCATCCACCTACCACCAGGTGGCGAACAGACGGCTGTGCAGTCAGGTACCAGGGCTCAGTGCAAAGGCCTTACTTCCCCTCTTCAACCCTCTCTAACTGTGGTATGGGAATTGAGTGGAAACTTGTTCCAGATAGTGATTGGTGTAAAGACACACAGCTTCCATGTGGCAGAGCCAAAAGTTTATCCAGTTGGTCTGATTCCTATTGGCATGATATTTTCATTACCTGTATGATAACTGGTAAGACATGAGAGCCTGGGATCTCTCATCACCAGTTCTTGTTATCTCTTTTTTGAAGCACCTTCATGGTTCCTGCAAATGGCATGTTATAACCAACATTCAAAATAAATAAAGGCAAAGAAGTAGATGCGTGCCATGCTAGATCGATGTTCTTAATCAATGAGAGGGAGAATTGCTGTCAGTAGTACTCCCAGGCCCACTTTCTGAAATCTGTGGGAGGCCCCTAACCAGTTGCCCACATTTATTGTGTGAGAATAAAATGGACTGAACTTGGCTTGAAAAGATGACAGAAGCACAGTCAGGGGCTTGTTTCCCATGGAGAAGGCTTTAGAGTCATAGATGGCATCTTCAGGGAGAATAAATCACAGAAGCACCAATGGCAGACCATATGCTTTGACAACCTCGGACAGTCAGAAGTTACAGGAATTGCCCTTGGTGTGTTGACTCTTCCCTGCCAGAGGAATAAGCAACATCCTGGCAGCCTCTTCCTGGACAGACCCAGACGTGTTGAGATAAACCTTGGAGAGTGGAAATGGGGCATTGATTCCTGGGAACTTGAGAAGTGCAAGGTAAAAGACGGAAACAAGAATTCTTTCTTCTTAATTCTCTGCGTAAGAGGTCTGTGAGTGTGTGTGTGTGTGTGTGTGTGTGTATTTCCAGGAAAGTAGGTGCAGTTCAAGGGGGTAAACAGGACTATTTCACAAGGGTACAGAATTCCAAATTCCAAAGCACTGTGTTGCGTCTATCCCTACTGCTCCATCAGCTCACACCCACTTTTCAGATTATGGAACCATCTGTGGGAGCAGCGGCATCACTAGAGGGGTGTGGGGGTGTGGACCACACCCCCTGACACTGTCAGAGGGGGTGACAACAAAATGACCACAGGTTCATGGCAGTGGGGGGTGGGCCAGTGCTGCTGAGGGAGGGACCACCAAAGCAGTGACTTCACTAGGGTTGGTGTCACCTGTCACCCATAAGATAACTCGTCACCCCACCTGCCAGTCAGGGTGTGGGCAGAAGGGCCGGGGCACCTGCCATTGGGCAGAGAAGAGGGTCTCCACTTTGGCCAATAGGAAAGGGGAGGAGATGTGGGGAGCCAAGGGAAGTGGGGCCAGGGGGTGGGGCAGGGCCGTGCGGTGGCACAGTGCTCAGCTCTAGTGATGCCACTCCGTGGGAGGTCTAGTAATTCAGCTCTCTTTCATTAAACCCCACAGGGTGAGAAGCTAGGTCAGCAGTCTGGGCTTACTGTGAAGTCTTTGGGAAAAGTGGTAAGAAAATAAAGAATGTTACTATGTTCATTTCGAATTGAGTTTTCCAAGTTGGATTCCTGTTTTCTTTTCTTAGAGAGGGGAGAAAATATTATTTCAGTCTTTGAAAGATAATTTTCCAAAAAATCAAACAAGCGGCAGTCTAAGATGGTGGAGTAGTCAGATGCTTCATAACGTCCCTCTTACAACAAAGATCGGAGAAAACAAGTGATTCGGATATAGATGACAACTTTGGACCCCTAACCGTCAAAGACGAGGCTGAAGAATCGGACTGAACATCAACTGGAAGGACAGACAGTATAAAAACTGTGGACATGGAGAATTATGGATCACCGGTGTCCTGCTAGCAGAACCTGCACAGCGTGGCCATATTGAGACAAGGCAAGCAGTATTCCCAGCCGAAACCCCCATGGCCTGAAGACCAGCAGTGCCTCCTACTCCCTCTGACCACACATGCCCGGGGCCTGAGGGCCAGTGGTGCCTCCCACCTCCTCCAGCTGTCCCCACTGGGGGCCTGAGGGCTGGCACAGTGCCTTCCACTCCCTCCAGCCACCTGTGCCAGGGGCCTGAGGGCCAACGGTGCCTCCCACTCCCTCCAGCCACCTGAGCTGGGAGCCTGAAGACTGACTGTACAACTTCCTCCATGACACACTGTAGTGGACAGGGGCATGCTCTCCAACTGGGCACCCATGGACAGGTGACATTCCCCCTGCCTCACCCCCTGCATCACACTCCCCTGCAACTGGAGGCTTGTGCCTGCTCCAAACACCCCCATGCAGCCCTGCCTGCCCAGGACCATTAGTGAGAGTTTCCTCACCACCCATCCAGTGACTGATGATCTAGGCACCCTCACCCTGATCACCTGGCAATTGGCAGAGCACATAAAAAGCAGCCAACCCAGTGACCAGGGAGAACGCTTCCTGCACCCACAGCCAGGTGACCAGCTGGATAGATACATTACCTCACCAGAAAAGCCAGCTACATCCTCAGCATCCCCACAAGACCAGTGAACACAGACCCGTGCTCACACACCCAGTTGCTACCCCACCACCTAGAGCCAGGAGGTGAAAACTTCAATGCAGCCAGATTAGCAACCAGAGTGGCACACATGCCTAGTTGACTTGGATATAATCAAACAAAAAACAAAACAAAAATTCAGGATACAGTGAGGAAACATATAATACATAAATAAATATAATAACTTCTTGATGCCTCAGAGACAACAGGCAATATCAAATCACATAAAGAAGCAGGAAAAGATGGCTCCAGCTAGTGACCAAAATAAAGAACCATAAAACCCTCCAGAGGAAGAAATGGCAATGGAGCTACCTGATGAGGAATTCAAAAGACTAATATACAGGGCTCTCCAAGAGATCAAGAAAGAGATCAAGGGAAACACAGACAAAATCAAGGAAAACATAGACAAATACAACGGCAAAATTAGGACATTCCCGGATAAACAGAAATTAAGGGAATTCGTAAAATCTAGACCAAACTTACAAAAATTCTACAGTGAGTCCTTCAGATAGAGAACAAACAACCTCAGACAAAAACCTGAGATTAGGACACAGGACAGCATCAGCCAGATACCAACCCAGATAAAGAATTCTCAAATATAAAAAAAACTGAAAGACTGAAAACAGGGAACCAGAGATGTCAGTCTGTAAACGATGACAACGGTGAAACAAAAAATAGGGAATAAACAGTGTAGCCATATAACTTGCATATGGAGAGGAAATCAAGGAGATATCAAGAAATAAAAGACTGGTTTAAACATAAGAAGGTAAAGGTAAATTTCAAGGTAACCACAAGAAAGTTAACAAACCTACTATCAAAATAAAAAGAAGAAAAATATGAAGACTCAGTAAACACAAAATCAACAACAACAGAAGAAATGAAAAGAAAATCCACAAACAAAAAGAACTCAGCATAGAAAATTAAGCAGAACAAAGAAACTATCAACACCACAAAAAACACAACAAAATGACAGTAGTAAACTCATACCTATCTATAATCACACTGAATGTAAATGGCTTAAATGCACCAGAATGGATTAAAAAAACACAACCCATCAATATGCTGTCTACAAGAGATGTGCCTTAGACACAAAGACATAAACAAAGGATGGAAAAATATATATCAAGGAAACAATAACCAAAAAGAAAAAAAAAAAAGAGCAGGAATGGCAATATTAATCTCTGATAAAATAGACTTTAAGGTAAAATCCACCACAAAAGATAAGGAAGGACATTATGTAATGATTAAAGGGTCAATCCACCTGGAGGATATAACCATAATATATATATATATATATATACACACCAATGACTGGACTCCAAAATACACAAAACAAACTCAACAGCATTGAAAAGAGAAATAGACAGCTCCACAATAATAGTAGGAGACTTCAACACACCACTTTCAGTGAAGGAAAGAACACCTAGAAAGAAACTCAATAAAGATACGGAAGATCTAAATGCCACAATCAATCAACTTGACCTCATAGACATATACAGAACACTCCACCCACAGCAGCAAAGTATACCTTATTTTCCAACGCACATGGAACATTCTCCAGAATAGACAACATTTTAAGCCACAAAGCAAGCCTCAAGAAAATCCAAAACATCGCAATAATACAAAGCATTTTCTCTGATCACAATGCCATAAAAGTAGAAATCAATAACAGGAATAGCAAGGAAAAAAAATCAATTACATGGAAACTGAACGACACCTGGCTTAAAAACCACTGAGTAATAGAAAAAAATCAAGGATGGAATTAAAAAATTCACAGAATCAAATAGAATGAAAACACACCTTACAAAATCTTTGGGACACAGCAAAAGCAGTGCTTAGAGGTCAATTTATAGCAATAAATGCACACATCAAAAAAGAAGAAAGGGCCCAAATCAAAACATTAACACTACAACTCAAACAAATAGAAAGAGAGCAGCAAAAGAAGCCCTCAGTCACCAGAAGAAAGGAAATAATAAAGATTAGAGCAGGGAAAAAAAAAAAAAGAAAGAAAGAAAGATCAGAAAACCAATAGAAAGAATCAACAAGACCAGAAGTTGATTCTTTGAAAGGATCAACAAAATCAACAAACCATTGGCTAAACTGACAAAAGAAAAGCAGGAGAGGAAGTAAATAACCCACATAAGAAATGAGATGGGTGACATTACAACAGAACAAACTGAAATAAAAAAGATCATAACAGAATGCTATGAAAAATTGTACTCCAACAAATTTGAAAACCTAGAGGAAATGGACAAATTTCTAGAGGCACACTATCTACCTAAACTAACACAAACCGAGGTAGAAAAACTGAATAGACCCATAACAAAAGAAGAGATTGAAGAGGTAATAAAAATAACTCCCAACAAACAAAAGCCTTGACCTGGATGGCTTCATTGGAGAATTCTACCAAACATTCAGAGAAGAGCTCACACCAATACTACTCAAAGTATTTCAGAGTATAGAAAAGGAAGAAATACTCCTGAATTCATTTTATGAAGCCAACATAACCCTGATACCAAAACCAGGCAAAGATACCACAAAAAATGAAAATTACAGATCAGTATTCCTCATGAATACAGACACAAACATTCTCAACAAAATTCTAGCAAATAGAATTCAACAGCATATCAGCAAAATGATACATTGCAACCAAGTGGGATTCATACCAGGTATGCAAGGATGGTTCTACATTAGAAAATCAACCAACATAATCCACCACATAAATAAAACAAAAGAAAAAGAATCACATGTTCATCTCAATCGATGCTGAAAAGGTATTTGATAAAGTCCAACACTCATTCCTCATAAAATCTCTCAGCAAAATAGGAAGGGAAGGGAAATACCTCAACATACTAAAGAGCACTTATACAAAACCAAGAGCCAACATTATTCTCAATAGAGAGAGACTGAAAGCATTCCTCTTGTGAATGGGAACCAGACAAAGATGTCCTTTATCACCATTCTTATTCAGCATTGTGCTGGAAGTCCTAGCTAGAGCAATAAGGCAAGAAAAAGATAAAGGGTATCCAGATAAGGAAGAAGTAAAACTATCCCTGTTCACAGATGATATGATTCTATACATAGAAAACCCCAAGACTCCACAAGAAAGCCACTGGAACTAATAGAAGAATTCATCAAAGTTTCGGGATACGAGCTCAACATAAACAAATCAGTTGGATTCCTCTACACCAACGAAGAGAACTTCGAAAAGGAAATCAGGAAAACAATACCATTTACGATAGCCTCCAAAAGATAAAATACTTGAGAATAAATCTAAGCAGGGATGTAAAAGACCTATACAAAGAAAACTACAAACCACTACTGCAAGAAACCAAAAGAGGCCTACATAAATGGAAAATGTACCATGCTCATGGATAGGTAGACTCAACATTGTGACAATGTCAGTACTACCCAAAGAGATCTACAGGTATAATGCAATTCTGATACAAATTCCAACAGCATTCTTTAACAAGACGGAAAAACAAATCACCACCTTTATATGGAAAGGAAAGAGGTCTGGATAAGTAAAGCACTATTGAAGAAGAACAAAGTAGGAGGCCTCACACTACCTGATCTCAGAAACTACTATACAGCTACAGTAGTCAAAACAGCCTGGTACTGGTACAATAACAGACACATAGACCAATGGAACAGAATTGAGAGCCCGGATGTAAATCCATTCACCTATCAACAGTTGATCTTCGACAAAGACCAAAGTCTATTAAATGGGGAAAAGACAGCCTCTTTAACAAATGGTGCTGGCAAAACTGGATGTCTATTTGTAAAAAAAAGAAACAGGATCCATACCTCACACCATACACAAAAGCTAACTCAAAGTGGATCAAAGACCTAAATATAAAACCTAAAACTATAAACGTCATGGAAGGTAAGAATAATGCTAGGGGCATTAATATATGGCATAAATATAATACCAAACTTATCTAAGAATGCACAAATATTAGAAGATGAACTAGATAAATGGGACCTCCTAAAAATTAAACACTATGTTTATCAAAAGACTTCTTCAAAAGAGTAAAAAGAAAGCCTACACACAGGAAAAAAAATTTGGGGCTACGACATATCTGACAAGGGTCTTAACTCTAAAATTTATGGAGAACTTCAACATCTCAACAACAAAAAGACAAACAATCCAATTAAAAAATGGGTAAAGGATATGAACAGGCACTTCACCAAAGAGGCCGTTTGGATGGCTAACAAACACACGAGGAAATGCTCTTGATCATTAGCCATTAGAGAGATGCAAATCAAAACTACAATGAGATACCATCTCACCCCAACATTACTAGCACTAATTAAAAAAAAAAAAGAAAGAAAAAGAAACAAATGTTGGAGAGGTAATCTGGAGATTGGAACTCTTATGCATTGCTGGTGGGAATGTAAAATGGTATAACCACTATGGAAAATGGCACTTCCTATGGCCCTAAGACTCCCTTCTGACCTGGAACTGAGGCCATTCCCAGAGACCACCTTTCAGCCAAACCATAGACAGGCCCATAAAATAAACAATGACACCCAAGAGGAGCATGCTCCTTAGAACAATCAATTATAAGAGATCAAAAGGGCAACATTTGCCCAAAAGCAAAGATGAGAAGGCAGGAAGGGATAGAAAATCAGGACGAAGGGAAACGGGGAAACTAGGACAGAAATGGGAAGAGTGCTTACACATTGTGGGGAATGAAACCAGTGTCATGGAACACTGTGTAGAAACTATTGAATGGGAAAATAATTTGTTTCATAAACTTTCACCTAATGCACAACAAAGAATTGAAAAAAGAAAAAAAGGGAGTGCATAAAAAAAAAAAATCTAACAAATCAAAATCAGTGTGGTTTGTGAAGGTGGCTTTACAAGAATGAAGACTTGATCTTTGCTGACAGCTAGGTCACCCAAACACTCCAAGAGCTAGAAATTGGCTATGAATCCAGCATCAACACACTTGTTGGGAGCAATTAACACTGAGTCAGGTCCTCATACATATTGGGAGCTGATATGACTTTAATCATTGCATCCACTGTGTGAAAAAAATAGGCACTTGCTTTTACTCTGGGTCAGTGACTACGGCTCCCTCACGTTTATGAGCTTGAAGTCTTTCAGGCTGAACAAATAAAATAATACTTGTGGCTCCTTTGGTCCCACCATCTTTCCTGGGATTGACTGTTCTTCCCATGAAACGTCAGCTCTCATCAGCGAACAGAACAAAGAAAGCCAGGTTATTAGTTTGAGGAGAACTAACACACCATCTGGTGGCCGTTTACTATAAATCTTTGTCTCAGATGCAAATTCCCTGCACGAAGGAGCCCGTGTTTAATTTGCAGGCTGCAGGGAACTAGTTTGTATTACTCGTGAAAGGCTGGGAATAGCCAAATGTCCCCAGCATGGCAGGCCTCTTTGAAAACGTTTTCCCCGTTTAAAGTACTCAGCCTCACATTTTATAACAATATCTTAGTCGTGCAGTACAAGGAGGAATCTCCTCTCTGAGGTCTTTAGAGCATAAGAAAAAAAAAGTGTCGTTTGGGCTGTATGTAATGATTTATCTTCTGGTTGGGAGGTTTCTTGAAAGGAAAGAATGCCTGAGAATCCTGATATTTTTCCCATAAAGGTCCCGCAGCAAAGTAGGAAAAGTATAAAAAGCCTGTGTATCAAATTCCCCTGTTCATTTAAAATGTACTTCACTGACTAAAGACCACTTTTACAAGACTAATGCATTACAAATTTAACCTTCCCCAAGTCCAACCTCTGGCCTAGGGCTCCCTGACCACAAACTGGTCTTTATCCTCCTGTATAGATGGCAGTGACTCAAGTGACCCCAGCTTGGCTTTTTTTGATCAGTAACCACAGAGCAAGTCTAGCCCTGAGCAAAATTCCCAAGTAGGAGACATTGCTCTCCAGGTCCCTTACCCCCAGTCCAGCTGGCAGGGCCCACTCCTTTCTGCTCTGACCTCCTCTCTGAACTCTGAGCTCCACAATAGCCACAACAGCCCATCCTGCCCAAGGATGATGTCTGCGTCCCCACTTTGAAGAGTCTTCCTTGCTAAGGTAGCTCTTTAGGTGCCCCTCTATGAGAGTGTTTTCACTTTAAAAGGGGGTCCTGAAGGCCTATCAGCCAAATGATAGAATTTCTAATAGTGTAATTTTAGGAGGGTTGACATAAGGAGACCTGATGAGGAAACCATTAAGCACTGGGCTGCTAACTGAAAGGCTGGCAGTTCAAATCCCCCAGTGGCTCTGTGGAAGAAAGATCTGGTGATCTGCTTCCATAAGATTACAGCCTAGAAAACCGTATGGGGCAGTTCTACTCTGTTACATGGGGTCACTATGAGTCGAAAATCAACTCGACGGCATCCAACAACAGCAACGGGGGGTTGACAGCATTGTGACCCTGCTTGAAGCCCCTCTGCCTGCAGAGAGGCCCTGCCTTGCACACTGGGAAGGCTGCCCCTGCAGAGAGGGTCTCTAAGACCCAGAGCTTTGTGTACTGTAGATGAACATATAGCCAGTAGGTGCCCATGGTTCATGTTTAGATGAGCAAGGTGACTTTAACCACTTCTCTCTCCTACCGTGGTTGTAAAAGCTGTGTTTAGACTTGCCTGTGCTGAAATAAATAGTTGGGCACTTCTCAGAAACGGGTAAAACACCCACTGCGTAGAGACGATTCCGACTCATATCTACACTATAGGTCAGAGTAGAACTGCCCCATAGGGTTTCCAAGGCAGTAAATTGTTATGGATGCAGCCACCACATTCTTCTCCAATGGAGTGGCTGGTGGGTTCAAACTGACCTTTTTGTTAGCATCTGAGTGTTTAACCACTGTACCACCAGGGCTCCTTTCAGAAACAGGTCCTTCACGTTAATTAACAGGAAGAAGATGAAACAGGAACCCAGCTCAGAAGGAGCTGGTCACCTGACAAATCAGGAGTAACAGGTTGGTGGCGGGCACGAAGCCAGAGGTGTGGAGGAAGGAATCGGGTGCAATTGAGCAGGTGAAATTTTCTAAGGGACCAATGGGTTTGCTTTTCCTTGTCTGCATCT
Source organism: Trichechus manatus latirostris (assembly GCF_000243295.1). Taxonomy (NCBI): domain Eukaryota; kingdom Metazoa; phylum Chordata; class Mammalia; order Sirenia; family Trichechidae; genus Trichechus; species Trichechus manatus. The sequence continues at coordinate 3,432,974 of NW_004443995.1, forward strand.
AGAAAAGGTAGAAGGGAGGCAACTCATTATCACTGACTTGCCTCAACACTTTAGTTAAAGCTAAAGGTGGTCACCATCTCATCCCTGTTTGCAAAGGCGGGGCAACCTGTCAGTTCACCTGTTTCAAGAGGCCTAAAGCATCTGGGGAGTCCCTGAATGGAGCAAACAGTTAACATGCTTGAGTGCTAACCAAAAAGCTGGAGGTTCAAGCCCACCCAGAGGTGCCTCAGAAGAAAGGCCTCGTGATACCCTTCTGAAAAATTAGCCATTGAAAACCCTATGGAGCACAGTCCTACTCTGACGCATGCGGGGTTGCCATGAGTTGGAGTCGACGTGATGGCAACTGGACTGAAAAGAGGCTGGGCTCCAGCTAACTGGTGGGAAAGTTTGGTTTACTTTGCTCCTTTTAACTAGAATAACCCGTAAAGCACCCAAATGCAGACATCCTTGTCACCTCTTGCTATCCTATAGCTCCTTCCTGGAATATGAGGCCACAGCCACAGAGCAATTCAGTTAGGCTGAGGGGAACCGGGAGAGGAAAACCCCACAGCCTGGAGTGCACCCTTTCCCCCGGGGGTGTTTCGGGACTCCTTCCTTCTATCCTTCAACAGCTGATGGCCCTCATCTCTGGTCTCATGATGTTTCAAATTTCAAAAAATCCTGCAGGCCAAGGACGTAAGGGTTATTCAAATTTATTCAAATTTACTCAAACCAAAAGTTTCATGGAAAAATTATGAAGCAGTAGTGCCAAGGCCCTACCTTGAGAGCAGAACCACAACTGGACAGGAGGTCAAGAATGCCAGTGTCTACCCGTGGTTTGCTCTGGGTGGGCTGTGCCTTTGGGTTTGTCCCTGCACTGCTCTGAGAAATTAGAAGTTCAGCTGGACACACTCCAGAATCCCTTCCAGGTCAACACTCTCTGACTCTCTGGCTTCTGGGTCCATAGGAACAAGGGGAACATCTGGCCCATTTGGAACCTAAAAAAGGTTAATGTGCTGAGACCTTGTGTTTGTGCTGCACCTCACAAATCACCACTCCAAAGATGCAGTTTTCCGGAGCAGCCGTGTCCAGAGATAGGGCAGGGGATTGCGGTCTAGCTTTGTAGCAGTTTGAAAGAGTATATACCCAGGAATTGAAGCACACTTTAAAAAGAAGTCAGTAAAGAGGCTGAGGAGTATTTGTCCCTTCCCCTGCAAGCCTTGATCTTCCTCTGCCTGGAAGTTCAGGGCATGCTATTCGTATGTTATTTTTGGATGCCTTTGAACCTATCTTGCTAACCACATTCTCTGTTCCTGCCTCTTTCCCACAGCTTCTATGCATCAATTTTGTTGGTTTTTGCATGGGGATATTTAGGTGTTTTGGTGAACTCTGAGTGTGCACAGTTTGCAGGTGTAGGCCTGTAGGATGAGGAGGTGCAGGAGGGGGTGGGTGTGGTGAGGGCAGAGACAAGGTTGGCACATGTGAGCAAGCTGGGGAACATTTTGGTGGGTCTACAAATTCCGGAACGTTCTTTCTCCTCTGGGTATTTGTATCTTCTCCTTTGCAAGAACTGTATTAAGCAGGCAGCAACTGTGGGAACCAGACCAGAAATTTCACAGGTCAATTAAATAGTTTGGTTTGACATTTTCATACCAACGTTGGCAACGGGACCATTCCAGCAATGGGTCTAATTGCGAAGCATCACAGGCTCTCCTCCTCCAGAGGCCTCTGGTATGAAACTTGGCTCATGCAGGTAAAATGAACTCAGAAAAGGAGATTATGGGCAGCAGAAAAGGCCATGCCTGAGGCTGACCTAATATAACTTTTCACTTCTGGCGGGGGGGTGGGGGGGTGGAGAGGGGAGAGAATGCGCCAAGAACAGGGAGGGAGGGAGAGAAAGGGGGAATGGGTGAGGGCAGGCTCCTTTGAGGTTCAGCCTGTGCTGAGTGACTCAAATGAGGGTGATGTAATGAATAATCTGCAGACTTCCAACTGCTATAATTCTGTGTGACTAATTCTGATAATGACCCTTTATTCAGCAAGGGTGGTATCCAGATAAGTAGATTGCTAGAGCTTTCCTGTCAGCTTCTGTTAACAGCGCATTGGATTGCCATCTGACATGACGTAATGCACCACCATGACTGACACTTCCCCGTTGGGACTGCCGGGCTGTGGGAGGAATGATCACACAGGAATCTGTTCAGATGGGGAGAGAGCCGCCCCACCAAAGGCTCAGGGCTTGTTGACTTCTTATGTGCTCCTGGGCACACTTTCTTCTCCCCTCCCTGTGGTGGACACCAGGCAGCCACCATTCCCCAGGCCACCGTTCCCCAGGCCGGAAGCAAGGTCCGATGGACAGAAATCAGAGGTCTTTCTTGTAAGAGGTCTGTGTGAAGTGGAGACAAAGAAGCTGGGCTGTGGTTTGCTTGTGCATCTCATGGTCAAAATTCTAACACCATTAAGTGTCCTGTGTTCTACATACAGTGACGTTTTGTGTTAGTCTTCCCAACATCCCTTTTCCCCCTGTTAGTAACAGAACTTCAGTTTCTCTTTGGGAAACCACCCCTTCTCCATTCTCAACTCATGTGGTTTGAGGGTACCCTGCCCTGGTGGCGCAGTGGTTAAGAGCTTGGCTGCTAACCAAAACGTCAACAATTGGAATCCACCGGCTGCTCCCTGGAAACCCTATGGGGCAGTTCTACTCTGTCCTATCGGGTCGCTATGAGTCAGAATCGACACCATGGCAACGGGTTGGTTGGTTGGTTGGTTTCAACCACCCTCTGGCTTCAGACGTGAGCCGATTGCCCAGGCCTGGCCAATGAGAGAAATCGTCCCTCCCCCAGGGTACAGTGATTGGTTCAGGCACGGAACAATTAGAGTCACTCTTGGGACCTTTGTTGCAATCGTTGGGAAGGAGTTGCTCTATTTCTGCTGGAGTTGCTACACATGGAGAATTTACCTGGAATGAAGCACCTCCGTCAGAAGAGGCTAACCAAGAATGAAGTCAACAGAGAACAGCAGTGCCGAGGGAGAGGTAGATTGATTTCTGGCATCCATTCAAGCATCTAGACCCAGCTTAGTTTGAAACTGATTCCATAGTTTTCAGTCATATAAACCGATAAATTATTAGTCTCTCTTGTTCCTTTTCTCTTCTCTTTTATTCTTTTTCCTCTTCCACTTCTCCTTCTTCCCCTTCCCTGCCCTTCCTCCTCTCTTTCTCTTCCCATTCTCCATTTTGGAGTGAGTTTCCATCATTTGCAACCGACAGAGTCATGACAAAGCCCATTTTTTCCAAAGGCCTTGTGTACAGAGGGAGTCCACCGGAGTCTCTCAGGCACAAATCCACTCTCTAGACCAGGAGGAGATGAGCTACTTCTAAAGAGGTGCCAACGGATCTGAATTTGTGCTGGCAATCTCCCCACAATGCCCCTCCTCATTTCTTTTTCCCTTCGTCTCTCCCCCCCGGGTCTTTTACTTCCTTTTTTCTTCTTTCCTTTTCTTCTCCCTCTCTCTTGATTTTACCTGTGATTTAAAAAGATGCTCAATATTCTGTTTTGCTAGAAAGTAACCAAGTGCTCAAAAAAGGATGGGGGCACAAGGACACAGGAGCATCTGGAAGGGGCTCCCACTGGCCATTTCTGGAACAACTTGAGCACCAAACTAATGAGGGACAGTAATGAGTTAGAAACCATGGAAACAATAGGTATCCATGCTGCTAATAAGTAGATAAAGAGACCCATAAATAAACAAGTGGAGGAGATGGAAGAACTTCTGCTCACGGTAGAATGTCAAGGGCCAGCCAGTAAACATGGAGGAAATGCTGGGGTTGAGTAATCACCTTTTTTTAAACCATCGGAATAAAGAATTGTATAGATGAGAATCATCAGTGGATCAGTGGATGCTATATTTAGGGGGGATTTTGATGAGGGGCAGGATGTTTGCACAGTCTTAGAGTGTGTTCTCACAGATTGCTCATCAGTTGCAAGAGAAGTAGAACTATCCATTGGAGAAGTTAGACCATGCCTTGATCAAGTGATCAAAATGAACATCAGCACTGAGAGACAGATGGACATTGTGTGCCTCCAGATGTGAGGCCTGAGAAGAACACAACAGTACTTTTGTAGTATCTCAGCATAATCTGAATGTAACCATTAAGGGATCATCCAGCAAACTCCAAATGAGGAAGAATCTACCTTTAAAAAAGGAACCGTACTCTTTACAAATGTAAATGCCGTAAAAGACAAACAAAAGATGTGGAAATATTTCGGAGTAAAGGAGACTAAAAGGATATGACAGCTTAATGCAACACCTGATCCTAGACTGCACCCTGTGCTGGAGTTGGGAAATGTTATAAAGAACTGTAACAAAACTGGAGTACAGATGGTAGAGTAGGTAAAAGAACAGTATCTATGTTAACTTAAGTTGATAACTCTTCTGTGGTTATGCAAGAGATTATTCTTATTCTTAGGAAATATACATAGAAGTATTTAGGGGTAAAACCTGTCACCCTCATGTCGATTCTGACTCATGGAGAACCTATGTGTTACAGAGCAGAACTGCTCCATAGGGTCTTCTTGGTTGTAATCTTTATGAAAGCAGATCACTAGATTTTTCCTCTGAGGTGCCGCTGGGTGGATTCAAACCGCCAACCTTTAGGTTAATAGTTGAGCACAAACTGTTTGTGCCACCCAAGGATTTTTATTTAGTGTAAGAGGTTTTGCTACATGTCACTTATTCTAAAATGGTTCAGACAAATACA
>NW_004443995.1:3437949-3449406 GCF_000243295.1 Trichechus manatus latirostris
ATGTAAATAATAAAATGGAGCAAAAAAGGTAAATCCCGTTAAAGGGGTTACTGGAGCAGTTCTACTCTGTAACACGTCGCGTTACCGTGAGTCAGAATTGACTCAATGGCAACTACATATAGTTTTTATTCTTTTAAGTTTTCTGCAAGTTTGAAATTATTTAAAAAATAATATGTTGTGGCTGCTGGTTTTAAGATTCTGGCACCTGGTGCAAGGATAGTTTTTCTCTGCCTGGGGACACTGGCCCCCGCCAGCTGCACACTTTGCTGGACAGCCCCTCCTGCCCTCAGGCCCTTCTGTAACTGGGAGAACACGCGGGAGACATGTTTCCACATGGATTGGCAGTTTTGTCAAGTGGAATTTAATCCACCAGATCAGGGAGATTATTTTGGATAAGCCACTAAAATTATTAATTAAATGCTACTGTCTGCTTGCCAGCATTCTGTTTGTGAGCGTTCTCTCAGAGGCCCAAGTGTGCTGACCCTGGCTCTCCACTCCCCTGGTTAATCCATGTTAAACTCGGCTAAAGGCCTTTATATTTATATGCCTGAGGAACCCCCTAAAGGTGGGCAAGAGGTTTAAGAGAAGAGGCGTTTCAGGACATACCCACAACTTTAGAGGAGATTTAATATTTGATACTGAATATTTCTGAAGCCTCTACTATGTGCAAGTCACTTTGATAAGGAAGAATAAGACATAGTCGTTGGCCTCGAGGAGCTTACAATCTAAATGGGAAAACAAGAAAACACACAAAAATTTGGATAATCATGACCAAATAGATAGTTGCCATTGAGTCGACTCCAGCTTATGGCCACCCCGTGTGTGTCAGAATAGAGCTGTGCTCCATAGGGTTTTTAATGACTGATTTTTTGGAAGTAGATCACCAGGGCTTTCTTCTGAGGCACCCCTGGGTGGACTCAAACATCCATCCTTTCAGTTGACAGCTGAATGCATTAACCATTTGCACTATCCAAGGACTCCTTAGATACTCATGTTGTTAGGTGCCATGGAGTCAGTTCCAACTCACAGCAACCCAATGGACAACAGAACGAAACATTGCCCGGTCCTGTGCCATCCTCACAATCGTTGCTATGTTTGAGCCCATTGTTGCAGCCATTGTGTCAATCCATCTTGTTGGGGTCTTCCTCTTTTTCACTGACCCTCTACTTTATCATTTTTTAAAAAAGACAGTCATAGAAGGTTTAAATAATAGTTTCCCATGTGAGAAACACTGTCAGGCAGTGGAAATTAATTGCCTCATCTATGGAACAGACGGTAAGGACTGACTCCAAATGTTCAGAGAAGGAAAGGATAGCTGTAGGCAGAGTGGGATGAGAAGACTTCACAGAACGAGCTGGTAAGACTGGGACTGAAGGGTGGGTAGGGTTTGTAGGTAAGAGAAGAGAGGTTTCCAAGAGGGGAGAACTCATGAACCAGAGCAAGGGGAAGAGAAAGCTCAGACCTATTCAGAGTGCAGTGAATAGATTAATTTGTCAGGGGTCAAAGGTTTGGGAAGAAGAGTTAGAAGCAAGTTTCTTTGTGTAAGTTGGTAAAGAGTCATCCAGAGCCCAGAATACCAGCAGCCCAGGCTTTGTGCATGGTGAATCAAAGGAAAGGCTTTGGGGCAGAGGCTAGGGGTAGAAGAATCCTTCAGAGGCTATTGACCATTGTGCATCAGGTACTTCATATATTTGTCTCTATTCCTCACAAAAACCCTGTTGTTGTTACTGCTGCCAAGTCGACCCCTGACTCATGGCGACTCCATTTACAATGCAATGCAACAACACTAAATGAAATGCTACTCAGTCCTGCGCCATCCCCATGATTGGTTGCGGATTGGATTGTTGTGATTCATACAAGTTTTTTTTTTTTTTTAAAAATTTTATTGTGTTTTAGGTGAAGTTTACACAGCAAATTAGATTCCCAATTCAACAATTCATGCACAAATTGTTCCATGATATTGGTTACAGTCCCTGTAATGCGTCAACACTCTCACCATTTCCACCCCGCCTGACCGATTCCATCCCTCCAGTTTCCCTGCCCCTCCTTGACTTCTCATCAGCGATTTTGGGTAAATGCTGACTGTTTGGTCTCCTATAGTTGATTGTTTAAAGAAGTACATTCCTCATGGGTGTTATTGTTTATTTTACAGGTCAACCTATTATTTGACTGAAAGGTGACCTCTGGGAGTGGCTTCAGTTCCAGGTTAAAAGGGTATCTTAGGGCAATAGTCTCAGGGGTCCCTCTAGTCTCTATCAGTCCAGTAAATCTGGTCTTTTTTGTGAATTTGAATTTTGTTCTACATTTTTTCTCCCATTCTAACCAGGACTTTCTATTGTGTCCCTGGCCAGAATGATTGATGGTGGTAGCCAGGCACCATCTAGCTCTTCTGGTCTCAGGCTAGAAGAGGCTGTGGCTTGCATGGCCATTAGTCCTGTGGACAAATTTCTTCCTTGACTCTTTGGTTTCCTTCACTCTCCTTTACTCCAGATGGGAAGAGACCAATAATTGTATCTTAGATGCTGCTTGCAAGCTTTAAAGACCCCAGATGCTACTCACCAAACTATGATGTAAAATGTTATCTTTATGAACTAAGTTATATCAGTTGACCTAGTTGTCCCATGAGACTATGGTCCTGAGCCTTCAAACCCAGTAAATCAATCCCACGAGATGTTTGAATATGTCTAGGAAGTATCCCTAATGTGTCCCCTATATGCTTTATTGTATATATGAATATATATGCAGTACATACAAACATGTATATGCAAATGTTCACAAATATACCTATATATTCATGCACATGTACTCCCATACCCCTTCCCACATCCATATAGCATACATATCTACCTATGTAATCACGCATATATTTTTTGCTTGTTATTACTGTTGTTGCAAATTTGTGTATATTATAGCATTTACTGTAGTCGTCCCTTATTCTTGTGTGTCTCTCAGTGTCTTAATTTACCTTGGTCAAGTTGTGCTGACCTCCCCCATATTGTGTATTGCCTTTTCCATCACCATAATTAACACGTGTGTACTATCTAGTAAAGTGATTTCCCCCCTCTCCCCTTCCCGTCCCTGGTAACCATCAAAGAACGTTACTTTCTGTGTTTATACCTATTCTTGACTTTTTATAAAAGTGGTATCATGCAATATTGGTCCTTTTGTGTTTACTTATTTCACCCAGCATAATGTCCTCCAGATTCATCCATGTTATAAGGTGTTTTGCAGACTCATCATTATTCATAGGGTTTTCATTGGCTGATTTTTTGGGTAGTAGATTAGCCAGGACTTTCTTCCTAGTCGGTCTTAATCTGGAAGCTTCACTGAAACCTCCAACAAGCCTCCCCTGACAGATGGGTCATAGCTGCACATAAAGTGCGTTGGCCGGGAATTGAACCTGGGTCTCCTGGAAGGCGAGCACCAGCGCCCTCATCGCAAAAACCCTGCAAGGAGATATAATCACTTCCAATTTAGCAGGGAGAAATAAAGTTCCAGGAAGAGAAAGTACTTTGTCTGGGGCCACATGGGTAGTATAGGACAGAACCAGAGGTCAAATTGAGGCCTGTCAGACTTCAGGGCCTCCCTCTCTCCACGACATCATTTTCCTTCCTATTGTTGCAGTATGGACATGAGGCCATAATACCTGATTCAGGGAGGTTGCAATGAACATGGAAGGAAAAAGAAAGATGTGGGGAAAAAACAAAGTAAAAACTGGTAAGACAGGGTGAATAATTAAATTTGGGAGGTGACTGGAAAAAAAGAGTTAAATAAAGCTTGATTGTTGTTCTTCAAGCAAGAACTTACTACTGTATTAGCTATTTGTGGAGATCAAAAAAGATTAGAGGGGAGAAAATCTAAGTAGTAAAGCATAATAATCGAACATTAGTTAAAGAGAACAGAGCTGATCTGGACTTTGAGAAACAGATACAGAGGGAAGAAGTGAGAAGAACAGAGGCTAGGCCAGAGTTTCTCAACCTCATCACTACTGACATTTTGGGAGGATAGTTCTTTGTTCTGTGGGGCTCAGGGATGTTTAGCAGCATCTCTGGCCTCTTTCCACTAGGTGTTAGCGTCTCCTCCCCACCCCACCCCAGGTTGTGACAACCAAAAATGTCTCCAGACATTGCCAATGTCCCCTGGGGGCAAAAATCATCTCTGTTGAAAACCACTGTTTTAGGTTAAGAGTATGACGAGAGAAAGGGATATGTCTGGGGAATAAAGAGACATCTTGGATCAGCCTATTTCAAAATGTGTTCCTTATAAAATTGGCCTCTTATGAGATAAGTGATAGTCCCTTCAACAGGGTTCCACGGTCAAATAACATTGAGAAACACACTGTATTTTTTCCGCCTAATTGGAAATTCACAAGGTATAATAGTAAAGGCTCTGGGAGACTGAGTAGACAAGCTGTCTGACACAAGTTTAATTAATTACCACAGAATATTTTTATCAAGGAACAAGAATTAACCTCGTGAAGGACACGATTGTATGGAAAATTATGGTGTATTTGAAGCACTGAGTATATGAAAGATGTAAGGCTAGAAAAGTACAGTTAGATTCTACAACCAGATTCAAAGGGCTTAAATCTCATACTAAGAAGTTGGAAATTCATTGGTCAATAATAAGGAGATGCCTTAGTCATCTAGTGTGGCTATAACAGAAATACCACAAGTAGATGGCTTCAACAAACAGAAGTTTATTCTCTCACAGTCTAGTAGACTAGAAGTCTGAATTCAGGGTGTCACCTCCAGGGGAAGGCTTTCTCTCTCTGTCGGCTCTGAAGGAAGGTCCTTATCATCAATCTTCCCCTGGTCTAGGATCTTCTCCGTTCAGGAACCTCGGGTCCAAAGGTTGCACTCTGTTCCCAGTGATAATTTCTTGGTGGTGTGAGGTCTCCACTCTGCTCACTTCCCTTTCCTTTTATCTCTTGTAAGATAAAAGGAGATGCAGGCCACACCCCAGGGAAACTCCCTTTACATTGTATCAGGGAAGTAACCTGAGTAAGGCTGCTACATCCCACTGTAATCCTCTTTAACATAATTTAATCTTGCCTCATTAACTACAAACAGAGATTAGGATTTACACTACGTAGGAAAATTACATTAATTACAAAATGGAGGACAACGACACAATACTGGGAATCATGGCCTAACCAAGTTGACACATATTTTTGGGGGACACAATTCAATCCATGACGGGATGTAAACAGGAGGTAACATAATTAAGATTTTGCTTTAGTTATTCATTTATTCATTCAACATATATTATGCAACATGAATGGCAGCAAGCCAGATAGATTAGAAGATAGATTAGAAACAGAACCCAAAGCGCATTAAGTTATTGCAAAAGTAATAACTTACAGAGATAATGATGGAAGGAAAGGGCACATGGGAAACTATATTTTAGAGATTAGCAGAATATGCCTGATTTGTTGCGGGAGGGGCACAAGAAAATGAAGGAGTCAGCAATGACCATACATTTTTAGGCCTGAGCTACTGGGAGCTTCTTGGTTCCTTTAACAGAGAAAGGATAACTAGGAAAAGAAGCAGATTTGAGGAGAAACTATCTAATTTGGGACAAGTTGAATGTGAAGTGTTGGTAAAATATCCAGGGACAGTAAATATTCAATGGTTTTCTGGGGTTGAGTTGAGAGAGAAAGTGAGACTGGAAATAAATTTTAGGGAGTCATCTTGTTTAAGGTAATAAAAGAAGTTGTATACATGAATGTGGGAACCAAAGAGGGATAGATAGGGGAGAGAAGGAAAGAAGTAGGCTTAGAACAGAGAATGGAGAACATCTGTACTGAGGGAGGGGAAGAGAAAGAGGATGCAGCAAGGGAGATACATGGATCTCTTAGACAAGTAGAAGAACCAATGAAAAATAATTTCAGAGAAGCCAAAAGGAGAGAGAGTGTCAAGAAAAATTGGCTATATAAAGAAGTCAAAGAAGCTGAACACTAGAAAGACAACATTTGATTTAGGATTCAGGAAGTCAAAGGAGACTATCAAAGAAGAATGTCTGTCAAGTGATGGGGAGGGAAACTAAATTTCAAGGGATTAGGGAGTGAATGGTTGATGAGAAAGTTGAGACAAAAAATACAGATTAATTTTTGAAAAGTTTGTCATCAAATTTTTTTTAGCCAGAGAAGGCAATAGAGTTGAGGCAAGAATTGTTAGTTTGTTTATGAATGGGGATATTTGGGTATGTTTATTGAAAAAAATATAAGGAAACAGAGAAGGTTAAGAAATTTAAGAAAGAAGACTAATCATTGATGGGGCAAGGCCTAGGAGGAGTCATGTTGGATGAGATCAAGGACAGAGATTCTTGACAAAAGAGGAGATGTATGTCTTCCTCTGAGTCAGGAGTGAAGGAGGAGATAGATAAGAAAATTGAAATCCTGAGGTGGAGACTTCACTAAGTTCAGACTCTAATAAATTCAGAGCTCTAGGTCATCAGCAGAAATAGGATTGACCATCTCAGAGTAGGAGATGGGTAGCAGTTGTGAAGAATACAAAAGACCAACAAGAAATGGCTAAAAGGTCCAAGTTAGAATGAGGCCTAAGATTTGCTACATGGACTAATAACTGACCCAATTAGTACACTTTGGTGACATTTTTCTGGAGTGCTCAGAAGCAGAAAAAGTGAATATGAGGAGAGAAAGCAGTTGTAATTACTCAGGTTAGGAACTGGCAACCAGATACTGTGCGACTAAACTAAAGGCCTCATTGAAACAGGGGTCACTGAGGAGAGAGGTAAGTGGAGCCATAAGGGAACAAAAACAAAGTTTACAAGTCAAAGGTGAATTTCCATTCTTGGCTATGACATAGCAGCCAGTAGCAGATCAATCTTCCCACTGATCACAATTAGAACTGAAAAACACAGTTTTTGAAGGCATTAAAAAGCTACCAAGACAGGCAGAATATGAGGAGCTAAGATAAAAGAGAGATGCTTCCACCATTCTCCTAACTTTTTCCGTCAAGGCATTTGCCCATAATAAAAAGCACAAACAGAAAGGCAGAAAATCTTTCATCCATCTCATGGGGCTGGGGAGACAGAAATCAGAAGGCTTCTAAGGCATCAAGAACTTAAGGAGTCAGTATCCAAAATATAAAGGACATGCAGTGAAGTGAGCCCAGAAGTTTAAAGGCATTTGCCAATCTTAAACAGCACAGATTAAAGGCAGAGAAGCCAAGCAGAAAGTGGCTGTTAAGAGACTGAGGATATAAGCAGAACTATTGGCAGTATCACAAGCCTGAGAATATAAAAGCTGAAGTTTGAGGTCTGCCAAGGAAGAGGGGTCAAGGTAAACACCCTAGTTTTTCAATTGCAAATCCTAAAGAAATATGCTGTAGGAGTCAGGGCAAACCAAAAATAGAACAGGCATTACAAAGAATGAAATTTAGCTTCAAATCAGGTCTGATTTTAACTAAAGTGATTGGACTAATGTGATCTGCTCCTACTCTAACTGCCTGATGGAATCTAAAGAAATCTTTTCTGGAGGAAGATAACATCATCCAGAGGATTTACCATTTTTCGTATACAATATCCGGTATTCAACGAAACATTACCAGACATACCAAGAGACAGAACCAAGAGAGAGAGAGAGAAAAAAAAAGGATAATAGAAACAGATCCACAAGTGATTCAGACATTGCAGTTATCAGACAGGGACTTTAAAATAACCATGATTAATACGGTAAAGAAAATAGATGACAAAATGAAGAATTTTGCTGGAGAACTGGGATCTATTAAAAAATAACCAAATGAAAATTATAAAAATGGAAAAATACAATAACTGAAATTAAGAACTTAATTGATGAGTTTAACAGCAAATTAGACACAGGTGAAGAGAGGATTAGTGATCTAGAAGAGAGTTCAGAAGAAAACTAAAGGAAGGAGATAAAAAAGATTGGAAAATATAGGAAGGAATGTTATGGGACAGATGGGACACAGTACAAAAAGATCTCACACACATGCAACTGGAGGCCCAGAAGGGGAGGAGAGAGAGAATGCAACAAAAGCAGTATTTGAAGAGATAACAGCTGGAAACTTTCAAGAACTGACAAAAGACATTAACCTACAGACTCAAGTTTTGAGAGCCTGAAACAGAATAAATTCAAAGAAGACCATACAACATGGTAAAATTGTTGAAAACAAAAAACAAAGATAAAATCTTTAAAACTACATATTATTCTCAAAGAAGCTACAAAAAGTGACAGCTAACTTGTTTTTTTACCAGACCAATAAGTCTGGTCTTTTTTTTTTTTTTCTTCTTTTTTTGTGAGTTAGAATTTTGTTCTACACTTTTCTCCAGCTCTGTCTGGGACCCTCTACTGTGATCCCTGTCAGAGCAGTCGGTAGTGGTAGCCTGGCACCATCTAGTTGTGCTGGACTCAGTCTAGTGGAGGCCGTGGTAGTTGTGGTCCATCAGTCCTTTGAACTAATCTTTCCCTCGTGTCTTTGGTTTTCTTTATTCTCCCTTGCTCCAGATGGGGTGAGACCAGTGGAGTATCTTAGATGGCCGCTCACAAGTTTTTAAGACCCCAGACGCTACTCACCAAAGTAGAATGTCGAACATTTTCTTTATAAACTAAGTTATGCCAATGGAGCTCGATGTTTCCTGAGACCATGGTCCCCACAGCCCTCAGCCCAGTAATTTGGTCCCTCAGGGAGTTTGGATGTGCCTATAGAACTTCCATAACCTTGCCTTGGACAAGTTGTGCTGGCTTCCCCAGTATTGTGTACTGTCTTCACCAAAGTTACCACTTATCTATTGTCTAGCATTTTTCCCTCCCAGCCCTCCTCTCCCTTGTAACCGTCAAAGATTGTTTCTTATTGTGTGTAAACCTTTTCATGAGTTTTTATAGTAGTGGTCTCATACAATATTTGTCCTTTTGTGATTGACATATTTCACTCAGCATAATGCCCTCCAGATGCCATGGTGTGAGATGCTGCACAGATTCATCATTGTTCTTTATCATTGTGTAGTATTCCACTGTGTGTATGTACTATAGTTTGTTTATCCATTCATCTTTGATGGGCACCTAGGTTGTTTCCATCTTTTTGCTATTATGGACAATGCTACAATGAACATGGGTATGTATATGTCTATTCGTGTGACGGCTCTTGTTTCTCTAGGGTATATTCCTAGGAGTGGGATTGGTGGATCATATGGTATTTCTATTTCTAGCTTTTTAAGGAAGCGCCATATCATTTTCAAAACGGTTGTACCATTTTGCATTCCCACCAGCAGTGAATAAGAGTTCCAATCTCCTGGCAGCCTATCCAACATTTGTTATTTTAACTTTTTTTTTTAGAATACAATATTTTTTTAGATCAGCTTCAAGTTTACAGACAAATTGTTGAAACAGTAGAATTCTTCTATACCTTCTTTTCCCTCTGAACACAGTTTCTCTTATTGTTAACATCTTGCATTAATGTGGTAAGTTTTTCACAATTGATGAACCAATATTGACATGTTATTAAGTAAATTCCATAGTTTACATTGTTGTTGTTAGTTGCCATCGAGTCAACTCTGACTCATAGCAACCCCAGGTATAACAGAATGAATCATTGCCCAGTCCTGCACTATGGGCTATGTTTGAGTTCATTGAGTTCATTGTTTCAGCCTCTGTGTCACTCCATTTTACTGAGAGCCACCCTTGACTTCGCTGGTGCTTCACTTTACCAACTATGACATACTGATTGGTAGCTTACATTAGGGTTCACTCTTTGTGTTGTACAATTCTATAAGTTTTGACAAGTGCATAATGTTATGTGTCCACCATTACAGTATCATACACAATAGTTTCACTGTCCTTAAAATGCCCTGTGCTTTACTTATTCATCCTTCCCCAAACATGGCAGCCACTGATCTTTTTGCTATAATTTTCCTTTTCCAGAATGCAATATAGTTTGAATCATACAGTAAGAAGCTTTTTCATACTGGCTTCTTTCACTTAGGAATATGCATTTAAGATTCCTCCATGTCTTTTCATAGCTTGATAGTTCATTTCTTTTATCACTGAATAATACTTCATTGTATGGAAATACAACAGTTGTTTCATCCATTGACCTACTGAAGGACATTTTTGTTGCTTCCAATTTTTAGCAATTATGAATAAAGCTACTATAAAAATTCATGTGTAGTTTTTTGTGTGGAGATAAGTTTTCAATTCATTTGAGTAAATACCTAGGAGCACAATTACCGAATTGTATGCAGGGATGAATTACTCAATAAGCAAGGTAAGCATGTGCTTAGGGCATCAACAAAACAGGGACGCCAGCAGTCCAAAGCAAAGATTTATAGTGCCAATCAGACAGGATACAAGGAAAAGCAAGTGCCATGGTGGAAGGGAACTGCCAGGGCACTGAATGAAACTGATACCATTTTAATAAATTTTGTATATGATAACAATTGTATCTTCTTTTTCATTTTGGACTGATCGAGTATAACCTCACATTCAGTTCTCTCTCATCAACCACATAAGAATGCGCCAGCAGCACTATAATCATGTGACTCATGACGTATCTGGTCCTGTCCTGCACAAAGTGAACCAAAACGTATCTTCAGATTGAACGTACCCTTGTGTTTGTATCATTCCCATCAGGTATCCGTAGTAGTCCAATGAACAGTGAAGACACAGAGTCCAAGGACGGGAAGTGAGCACACAAGTTTTTAAGTATTATTTCAAAATGAAAAACACTTGCGGAGATCTGTGAAGGGCCCGCCAACAAATGTGCTGACTGCCTTGTAAGTACTATTTCTTTTGACTACCGCAGACCTGAAGAACAAAATGGCATGTTCCAAATTAATTTTTTACTTACTAATTTTCGAATATAAGTTTTTGTGTTAACTTCCAAATTTGAGTGTAAATTGTGTAAATTTTATTTGTTTAATAAATTTTATTTATTTTCAATTATTCAAGTTTGTTTACTACAGTAGAACCAAATTTAAAAAGTGACACAATTTTATATCCAGGTAAAATGAAACAACAACAATTAAGTGGAATGCAAAAGTGAAAGCTCACAAAAAACAAAACGAAAAGGATTTGTGAATCCCTGAAGAAAATTTCAAAATTAACTTCCTTTTTAAAGAGAAATGAACCAGAGGAGACGTCTTCCTTTGAACACTTGAGTTAAATAGGTGCAAATTGCTGTACTAGTACCACTAGTGCTGAAATTACTAATTGCAGTATGAATATAACAGAATTTGTTCTGCATTCTGCATCCATTCCTTGCTGTAGTAAAAAAATTAATAATGGTGTAGAAAGTGAAACTGTTTTAGAATCTGAAATTATCGCATCTGCAGACCCCATAAATGACAGAAATACAGATCCTGCTTTGTGGAATAATTTTTCTTCTAATGATATAAGTTATTGGATGAAAAGAGGGGCAAGTCATTGTCAACATCACAATAGCCCATTTGAAAATTCTTTTTTTTTTTTTTTTTTAA
>NW_004443995.1:3457594-3474243 GCF_000243295.1 Trichechus manatus latirostris
TTAGTTTTTCGGATCTTTGTTGTGGAGGGACGGCATGGTGTTTCTGCCTAGAGCGCCATCTTGCCGGAAGTATACCTCCCATTTGAAAATTCTTGTGGAAAATTTCTGGATGGTAAACAAACAAGGTTCTGTAGCCAGAATATATTTCTAGGGTACAAAACTAAAGGTGAAAATTTTAAGAAGGAGTGGCTATTGTATTCTCCATCAGTTGGTTCTGTGTATTGTTTTGTTTGAAAACTATTCAGTCCTAAATCATTTCATTCTTGATTTGCTATGGATGGATTTAACAATTGGTGCAACTCGAATATAATTGATGAACATGAAAACAATACAATTCACAGAGATCATATGTTGTCATATTTAAACCAAAGACGTGGTTTTGGCTTAACTCATAAACTGGAAACACAAATTAATGAAGAACATCAGTATTGGAAAGCCGTTTTGCAACACATTGTTGCTGCCATTGTAACAATTGCTGAATGTGGATTGTCTTTTTGAGGAAGAAATGAAGTCTTTGGGTTCCCACAAAATGGAAATTTCGGGTTTACTTAAACTTGTGGCTCAGTTTGATCCATTTTTAGCTGGTCACATCTCAAAATATGGCTACACAGGAAAGGGCAACCCATTGTATGTGTTTAAAACAACATGTGAAGAATTAATAAACTTAAGTGATAAACTTCAGTCAACTATTTTCAGTGAAATAAGTATAGCTAGATATTTCAGTTTGTCTGTAGATTCCATTCCTGATCTTTCTCATACAGATCAGCTAAGTATTGCTTTCAGTTATGCGTCTCCAACAGATGGAAAACCTGTTGAGCGATTTATCACATTCACTAGCTTAAAAAGTCGTACCAGTGAAGAACTTGCAAATCAAGTACCTCACTATTTATGTGATGTTTACAAAACTGATTTTTCTAAGTGCAGAGGCCAGTCTTATGACAGTGCTGCCAATATGTCAGGGTATTACAAAGGCATGCAACAGAAAATTTTAGAAAGTAATGAATATGCCATTTTCATACTATGTGCTGCATATTCACTTAGTCTTGTAGGATATAGCATAGTAGATTGTTGTCCGAAAGCAATCTTTTTTTTTCTTTCTACCATTCAGTTACTCTACACATTTTTTGCCAACTCTATGCACCTTTGGGCAGTTCTTCAAACATATTTAGGCAATGATCAAATATTAAAATGTTTTTCTAATACACGCCGAGAAGTGCATACTGTAGAAACGAGTGCAATCCTGGAATTGTACACTCAGATTCTAGATGCCTTAGAAAATATTTCTGAAGATCAGACACAAGAAGGAGATACCAAAAAAGAAGCTGAAAACATCATCAACAAAACGCAAACACTAGACTATATACGTATGTTAGTTGTATGGAATAATGTACTGCAGCATTTTCATCGGACAAGTCAAGCTCTTCAAGATTCAGAAGTAAATTTAAAGACATGCACAGATCTCTCTACTAGTCCTTAACAGGACATTTACATAATTTAAAGGAAGATTTTGAAAATTTTGAAAACAAATACTGCCAAATACTGATTATCAAGCAGTTCACCATTGCAGAAGCATTAGAGATAAACAAGTAAATGACAGAAGTACTCCAGAAGTATCTTTTTTTTATTATTGTACTTTAGACTAAGGTTTACAGAACAAATTAGTTTCTCATTAAACAATTAATACACATATTGTTTTGTGACATTGGTTGCCAACCTCACCACGTGTCAACACCAGCCCTTTCTCGACCTTAGGTTCCCCATTACCAGCTTTCCTGTCCACTCCTGCCTTTTCATCCTTGCCCCTGGGCTGGTGTGCCCTTTTAATCTCATTTTGTTTAATGTGTCTGTTTAATTTTCGGCTGAAGGGTGAATTTCAGGAGTGACCTCAGTACTGAGTTAGAAGCATGTCCAGGGGCCATACTCTCGGAGTTTCTTCCGTCTCTGTCAGACCAGTAAGTCTGGTCTTTTTTGTGAGTTAGATTTTCTTTCTACATTTTTCTCTAGCTCTGTCCGGGACCCTCTGTTGTGACAGGGTCAGAGCAGTAGGTGGTGGTAGCCAGGCACTATCTAGTTGTGCTGGACTCAGTCTGCTGGAGGCAGTGGTAGTTATGGTTCATTAGTCCTTTGGACTAATCTTTCCCTTGTGTCATTGTTTTTCTTCATTCTCCCTTGCTCCCGACTGGGTGAGACCAGTGGAGTATCTTAGATGGCTGCTCACAAGTTTTTAAGACCACAGACGCTACTCACTAAAGTAGAATGTAGAACATTTTCTTTATAAACTATGTTATGTCAATTGAGCTAGATGTTCCTTGAGACTTAGATGATATGTTGTCAGCAGAACTATACTAAAAGAAGTACTTGAGGGAGTATTTGCAATGGGAGGAAAATGATCTTCGATGGAAGCATGAGGACCAAAGAAAGAATAAAGAACAATGGAAAGGGTAAATATGTGGGCAAACCTAAATAAATATTAAATACTTAAAACAAAAATAAAGTCCTGTAGGTTGAAAATATACGTAGACATAATATATGTAACACAATAGCATACTTTAATGAAGTTAAAGTATTCTAAGGTCTTCACATTGTCTGGGAATAAGAAAAGTACTACTTTATAGTAGAGATTAATAAGACAACATTGCATGTTTGCAGCTTTGGACAATCAATAAATGATTATAAAAAACACATTACTAACAATCTGATGGGGAAAATGGAATAATAAAAAAATACATGATTAATTTAAAAGAAGACAAGAAAACATAAAAGAGATAGGACAAAAAATAGATGGTATAGTTAAACAAAATATATCTAAAATTACATTAAATATAAATGGGTTAAATATTCCAATTAAAGGACAAAAATTGACACACTGGATAAAAGAAAAATCCACTTATTAGAGTTTACAAGAGATACACCAATAAAGGGATGGAAAAAGAAATACCATGCAAATACTAAAACATCTGGAGAAACACTACTGTTGTTGTTAGGTGCTGTTGAGTTGGTTTCGACTCACAGCGATTCTATGTACAACAGAATGAAACACTGCCCAGTCCTACACCATCCTCACAAGCGTTGCTATGTTTGAGCCCATTGTTGCAGGCACTGTGTCTATCCATCTTGTCGAGGGTCTTTCTCTTTTTTGCTGACCCTCTGCCTTACCAAGCATAATGTCCTTCTCCAGGGACTACTCCCTCCTGATCACACGTCCAAAGTATGTGAGATGAAGTCTCGCCATCCTCGCTTCCAAGGAGCACCCTGGCTGTACTTGTTTCAAGACAGTTAGTTCTTTTTTTGGCAGTCCATGGTATATTCAATATTCTCACCAATACCATAATTAAAGTCATCAGTTCTTCTTTGGTCTTCCTTATTCATTGTCCAGCTTTCGCATGCATATGAGGTGACTGAAAATATCACGACTTGGGTCAGGTGCACCTTAGTCCTCAAAGTGACATCTTCGCTTTTCAACACTTTTAAAGCAGCAGATTTGCCCAATGCAAAGCATTGTTTGATTTCTTGACTGCTGCTTCCATGGATGTTGATTGTGGATCCAAGTGAGATGAAATACTTGACAACTTCAATCTTTTTTTCGTTTATCATGATGTTGCTTATTGGTTCAGTTGTGAGGATTTTTGTTCTCTTTATGTTGACGTGTAATCCATACTGAAGACTGTGATCTTTGATCTTCATCAGTAAGTTGCTTCAAGTCTTCTTCACTTTCAGCAAGCAAGATTGTGTCATTTGTATATCGCAGGTTGTTAATGAGTCTTCCTCCAATCCTGATGCCTTGTTCTTCTTCATACAGTCCAGCTTCTCAGATTATTTGCTCAGCCTACAGATTCAATAAATATGGTGAAGGGATACAACCCTGATGCACAGCTTTTCTGATTTTAAACCGCACACTATGCTGTTGTTCTATTTGAATGACTGCCTCTTGGTCTATGTACAGGTACTGGAAGAGCACAATTAAGTGTTCTGGAATTCCCATGTTTTGCAACGTTATCCATAATTGGTTATGATCTACACAGTTGAATGCCTTTGCCTAGTCAATAAAACACAGGTAAACATCTTTCTGGCATTCTCTGCTTTCAGCCAAGATCCTTCTTATATCAGCAATGATATCCCTTGTTCCATGTCCTCTTCTGAATCCGGCTTGAATTTTTGGCAGTTTCCTTTTGATGTACTGCTGCAACTGTTTTAGAATTATCTTAAGTAAAATTTTACTTGTATGTGATATTAATGATATTGTACAGTAATTTCCACATTCTGTTGGATCACTTTTCTTTGGAATGGGCACAAATATGGATCTCTTCCAGTAGGTTGTCCAGGTGTCTGGACAAATTTGTTGGTAAAGATGAGTGAGCACCTCCAGTGCTGCATTCGTTTGTTGAAACATCTCAATTGGTATTCCAAAAATTCCAGGGGCCTAGTTTTTTGCCAATATCTTCAGTGCAGCTTGGACTTCTTCCTTCAATACTGTTGGTTCTTGATTATATGCTACCTCCTGAAATGGTTGAACGTCGTCCAATTCTTTTTGTTACAGTGACTCTGTGTATTCCTTCCATCTTCTTTTGATGCTTCCTGCATTGTTCAATATTTGGCCCACAGAATCCTTCAAAATCACAATGTGAGGCTTCAATTTTGTCTTCAGTTCTTTCAGTTTGAGAAATACTGAGCATATTCTTCTCTTTTGGTTTTTTAACTCCAAGTCTTTACACATTTCATTATGATACTTTACTTTGTCTTCTTGAGCTGCTCTTTGAAATGTTGTCTTCAGCTCTTTTACTTCATCATTTCTTCCATGTGCTTTAGCTACTCTGTTTTCAAGAGGAAGTTTCAGAGTCTCTTCTGACGTCCATTTTGGGCATTTCTTTCTTTACTGTCTTTTTAATAACCTTTGCTTCCTTCATGTATGATGTCCTTGATGTCATCTCACAACTTGTCTGGTCTTCAGTCGTTAGTGTTCAATGCTTCAAATCTATTCTTGAAATTCAGGTAGGATACACTCATGGACTTGTTTTAATTTTCTTCAGCTTCAGCTTAAACTTGCATATGAGCAATTGATGGTCTGTTTTACAGTTGTCCCATGGCCTTGTTCTGACTGATGATATTGAGCTTTTCCATCTTCTCTTTCCACAGATGTAGTCGATTTGATTCCTTTGTTTTCCATCTGGTGAGGACCATGTGTATAGTCATTGTTTATGTTGTTGAAAAAAGGTATTTGCAATGAATAAATCGTTTGTCTTGCAAAATACTGTCATGCAATCTCTGGCATCATTTCTGCCAACAAGGCCATATTTTCTAACTACTGATCCTTCTTCTTTGTTTCCATCTTTCACATTCCAATCGCCAGTAATTATCAGTGCAACTTGATTGCATGTTTGCTCAATTTCAGACAGCAGAAGTTGGTTAAAATCTTCAATTTCCTCATCTTTAGCATTAGTGGCTGGTGCGTGTCTTAGGCTGGGTTCTCTAGAGAAGCAAAACCAGTAAAGTGTATAAATATATATATAGAGATTTATATCAGGGAAACAGCTCACACAGTTGTAGAGGCTAAAAGGTCCCAACTTTGTGGATCAGGGTAGAGGCCTCTCCACATTCACGCAGCTGCAGAAGCTGGCAAACCCAAGGTAGACAGGTTGGAGAGCAGGGCCCCTGCTCACAGGCTGTGAAGGTTGACGAATTCCAAGATCAGCAGACAAGACCTCAGGGTTTATACTAATTCACGTAGCTGCAGGGGCTGGCGAACCCAAGATCAACAGGTCGGGGAACAGGACTCTTGCTCACAGGCTGTGAAGATAGATGAATTCCAAGATCGACAGGTAAGCTGCTAGCTCAAGTCCCAAGAACCAGAGGTGAGACAACAAGAGAGAGCTGCTGAGTCTGGAACAAGCCAAAAACTTCAGCAAGGTGAGCAGGCAGGAAGTAACCAACGGAGGGCAGACAGATGAAGCTGAGGGAGCGGTGAGCTGCCATAGGCCCTGCCCCTACCAGTACCACTCAGCAGATTCCATCATGGGGGTGATCACATATCAAATTTCAACAGGGAAGTGATCACAACATTGCACAACTGCTAAAACACTGAGAATCATGGCCTAGCCAAGTTGACATACAATCTTAACCGACACAGTTCACCCCTTGTCAACTTGGCACCTGTACACATCTCCTGAAACCATACATAATCTCTGAACAAAGACAATTACAAAGTCATACTTGTACCTAACATGATACAACTAACATGCATAAAATCAAAAACGGACTAGCCCTGTTTACATCTTATATTTTATAAGTGAAGGAAACAAAAATATTAGATGTACACATACAAAACAGAAATACTCGTAGCAATTACAGTCCCTGTTTCTGCAACTGGTTATGAGGCCATAACTGATATTTAGAACTGCCTTCTTCCACCATCCATTCTTTATTCCCTTTGCCCTCGGTAGGCACCTCAGCTGGTTGTGGTTCTTTGCCTGGTGAGGTGACCCAAGCCTTTGTTCCTGAAGGGTCTGGGCCATTAGAAGTCATGTAGGAATTGGGTTGCTGTAGTTTTCCATTGACTTTAATCACAGGACATGGTAGTACTAAGAGACGCCCTAAAGGATCTCCAGCATTCCAGACATACTCTTCTTTACCTCCATTGTGTAATATCAGTCCGGTTTCCTCTTGGTAATCAGGATCAGTGACACCAGCCAGTATGGTAACTCCCTTCTTTACCTGTTGATCCAGAGGCATAAGGAGCCCAAAGTGGCCAGGTGGCACTCTTAGTTTCTAGTTCAATGGAATCAGTGATGTGTCTCCAGGTGGGCGCATTCCTCCCTTTTCAACTAAGACCTCTAGATCTGCAGAGCATAAGGTCACGGGGACAGGATGCAAAAATCTGGCAAGTGGGTCACTAGGGGTAGTAGTGAGTGGTGTCACTCCCATTTCCACCCCTTGATTCCTGGACCCATGAATCTTGGCTATGGGAGAAACAGCACCATATATTGGATGCTGGTTTAGAGCACATACATCCTCCTGGAGAACATTTCCCCAACCCTGCAAGGTATTGCCACCTAGCTGGCTCCATAATTGTGTCTTTAGAAGGCCATTCCATCATTCTATCAAGCCAGCTGCTGCAGGATGATGGGGAACATGGTAAGACTAGTGAATTCCATAAGCATGGGCCTGCTGCTGCACTTCATTTGCTGTGAAGGGAGTCCCTTGATCTGAGGTAATGCTGTGTGGCATACCATGACGGTGAATAAGGCATTCTGTAAGTCCACAGATGGTAGTCTTGGCAGAAGCATTATGTGCAGGGAAGGCAAATCCATATCCAGAGTAAGTGCCTATTCCAGTAAGGAGAAAACGCTGCCCTTTCCATGATGGAAGTGGTCCAATGTAATCAATTAGATTTGAATAATAGTTGTATTAAGTGGTCTTCCTTGTAGGTGTATGGCTATTATCCTATTACTGATAGTGTTGTACTTCAAGATAGATCTTGAAATATTCTCTTTGATGATGAATGTGACGCCATTCCCTTTCAATATGTCTTTCCTGGCATAGTAAATCGTTTGATTATCTGGTTCAAAATGGCCAATACCAGTCCAGATCAGCTCACTAATGCTTAGGATATTGATCTTTATGCATTCCATTTCATTTTTGATGACTTCAAATTTTTCTAGACTCATATTTCATATGTTCCATGTTCCGATAATTAATGGATGTTTGCAGCTGTTTCTTCTCATTTTGAGATATGACACTTCAGCAAATGAAGGTCTCAAAAGCTTGACTCCATCCATGTCATTAAAGTCTACTCTGCTTTGGGGAGACAGCTCTTCTTCAGTCATATTTTGAATACCTTCAAACCTGAGAGGCTCATCTTCCGGCACTATATCAGACAATGTTCTGCTGCTATTCATAAGGTTTTCACTGGCTAATTTTTTCCGAAGTAGACTGCCAGGTCCTTCTTCCTAGTCTGTCTTAGTCTAGAAGCTCTGCTGAAACCTGTTTACTATGGGTGACCTCGCTGGTATTTGAAATACCTGTGGCAAGCTTCCAACATCAGAGCAACATGCAAGCCACCATAGTACAACAACCTGACAGATGCAAGGTGGAAACATTACTAATATCATGCAAAGTAGGATTTAGAGCAAAAGTATTGCTAAAGATAAAGAGGGATAACTGAGTTAATCCACCTGGCAGGTATAACAATTCTAAATTTGTATATCCCTAACAACATATGCTGAAGTATGTAGGCAAAAATTAGCATAGTCAAAACAAGAAAGAGACAAATCCGCAATCAGTGTAGGAGATTTTAATACATTTCTCTCAGAAACTGGTAGAATAAGCAGACAAAAGCAACAACCAACCAAACTAATAAACTTAACGTAATTGAAATGTTCTAAATACTGCATCCCACTACTTCAAAATAAACATTTTTTATGTTCACATAGATCATTCACCAAAATTGAGCTTAGGCTGGACCATTAAGCAAATTTGAAGACGTTAAAGAATTGAAACCATAGCGATTATGTCTATGGCCACAGTGGAATTAAGGAAGAAATCAATAACCAGAAGATAAGTAAATAATTCCCCAATATTAGGAAATTAAACAATATACTACTAAAAAGCCATTATTCCAAGAGTAAATGTCAACAGAATTGGAATATATTTACCTGAATGATAATGAAAACATTACATAGCAATACATGTGTGATATATCTAAAGCCACACTTAGAGTAAAACGTATATAATTTTAAAATGAATAGTTTAGAAAAAAAGAAAGACTGAAAATAATTGATTCATCCAGTTCAAGAATTAGAAGGAAAAATACCAATTAAGCTCAAAGAAAGTATAAGGAAGAAATAAAAAAAAAACAGAAAAGTAATGAATTATAAAATAACTATACAATAGAAAAATTCAATAAAGCCAACACTAGTCAAGAAAAAAAGAAAGACGGCATATCTTACCACCAAAAAGAATAAAAAGGGACATCACTCCAAATTTTACAGACATTAAAAAGATAAGACGATATTATAAACAACTTTATGTCTCTACATTTTAAAATATGGATAAAAGAAACAAATTCCTGGAAAATGACAAATTATCAAAACCAATAAAAGAAATAAAAAATCTGAATAGTTCTTTTCTATTAAAGAAACAATCTGTTATAAATCTTCCCACAAAGAAAATTTCTGTCCCACTTGGATTTGTGGGTGAATTCTTCCAATTTTAGGGAAAGTAACCCCTATTTTAACACGCTAACATTTCTAGACAATAGAAGAAGAGGGAATACTTTCCAATCTGTTTCACGAGGCGCTAGTATAACCTTGATAACAAAACCTGACAGCATAGTAAAAGACAGTAAAATTATAGGATCTCTATTATGAACACAGAAGTAAAAATCCTAACCAAAATATTAGCAAATTGAATTCAGTGATGCATAAAGAGAAAAATATACTACAACTAAATTGGTTTTATCCCAGAAATTCGAAGTTTGTTTGCCACTCAAAAATCAATTCGTGTAAATTACCATATTAATAGAATAAAAGAGAAACGTCTTAACTATCTCGATAGATGCAGAAAAAACATTTAATGAAATTCAACACATTGATGATAAAAACTCTTAAGAAAATTAAAAAGAAAGCTTCCTTAATCTGATAAAGGTTACCTACAAAAAAACTACAGTACATCATACTTAATGATCAAATATTGAAATCCTCCCCCAGAGACTGGTAACGAGAGAAACATGCCCCATTACTATCTGTGTTCAACATCATATTGGAGGCCTTTGCTAGTGCAATAAAGCAAGAAAAAAAATGTATACGGATTGAGAAAGAAGAAATGAAATTCCTATTTTTATTCTGGAAAATCGAATAGAATCTCCAGATAAATTATTAGAGATCAATACAAAAATCAATTGTATTTCTAAATATCCATAACCAACAATTAGAAAATTAAATTTAAAAATTTGATATCATTTACAATTGAATAAACAATAAAATATTTTGGAGTAAATCTAAAAGAAGATGTGCAAGATTTGTATACAGAAAACTATAAACATTACTTGCAGGTATTTTTTAAAAACCTAAATAAACGAAGGATATACCATATTTGTGGAATGGAGCACATAATATTGTAACGATCTCAATTCCTCCAAATTGATCCATGGATTCAATGAAAATCTCAAAAAGATCCAGGAAGTTTTTGTGTGTGTAAATCGACAAGTAAATTTCCATAAATTATATATGCAAATACAAACAGCCAAAAATAGCCAGGACAATCTTGAAGAAAAAGCTGAAAAACTTACACTAGTTATCACAAGTTATTATAACCAAAAAAAGAGTTGCTGTTGAATTGACTCCAACTCATGGCGACCCCATGTTTTTCAGACTACAACTGTGCTCCATTGAGTTTTAAATAGCTGATTTTTTGGGGGAAATAGATCACTAGGACTTTCTTCTGAGGTGCTTCTCGGTGAACTTCAATCCCCAATCTTTTGGTTAGTAGTCAAGTGTGTTAACCATTTGCACCACTCAGGAACTCTCAAGTTATTATAAAACCAAACTAGTTGCAGTCAAGTCAATTCCAACTCATAGTGACCCCATGTGTTGCAGAGTAGAACTATCCTCTATAGGGGTTTCATAGTTGTAACCTTTTGGGAGCAGATCACCAGGGCTTTCTTCTGAGGTGCCTCTGGGTGGGTTGAAACCACCAACCTTTTGGTTAGTAGTTGATCCCTTAACATCTTGTTCCACCTAGGAACTCTCCCAAGTTATTATCATGCTAGGTAACAAAGACTGTCTGGTATTGGCACCAGGAGAGAGAAATAGATCTATGGAACAGAATAGAGAGGTCAAAAACAAACCTCCACTTGATGATAACAAAGATGATATTGTACTACAGTGGGGAAAGAAGAGTCTTCTCAATAAGTGGTTCTGTGCCCATGGATATCCAAATGGAGAAAATCTCATCATAGTCTTTCCCTTACATCAATTAAAAAAAAAAAAAAAAAAAACAGCTTGAGTGTAGATCGAAATGTAAAAAGTAAAACAACACTTTTAGAAGGTAACGTGATATTTGGGTATGCAAAGATTTCTTAAATGGAATGTGAAAGTCATTCATCATAAGAGAACACATTGATAAATTAGACTACATTAAAATAAAGAGCATCTGTTCATCAAAAGATACTATTTAAGAGAGTGAAAAGGCAAGCCACAGACTAAAAGATGAGATTCGAAATATGTATTTCTGACAAAGGACTCATTTAAAATGAATAAAGAAGTCCTTTAAATTACTAAGTAAAAAATAGGAAAAAAAAAACTATAGAAAAATGGGCAAGAAACTTACTATGACATCATAAGAGAATATCCAAATGGCCAATATATATCTAAAAGGATGCTCAACCTCGTTATTCATCAGGAAAATGAAATTTAAACCACAGTTAGATACCACTTTTTACCCACAAGAATAGCTAATATTAAAACAACTGACAATTCTAAGTGTCAGTGAGGATGTGGAGTAGTTAGACATCTCACACAGTGTTGGTGAGTATGAAAATTGTTGCAAAAACTGTGGAAACCTGGTAATATCTATTAAAGCTGAATATTTGCATACCTTTGTTGTTGTCAGCTGCTGTTCGAGTCAGCCCCCAACTCATGGGGATCACGTGCACAATGAGATTGGCCTATTGTGATCCATAGGGTTTTCACTGGCTGATATTCAGATAAATATCACCAGGCCTTTCTTCCTAGTCTTAGTCTGGAAGCTCCTGTGAAACCTGTTCAGCATCAAAGCAACACGCAAGCCTCTACTGACAGATGGGTAGTGGCTGTGCTTGAGATGCATTAGCCAGGAACTGAACCTGGGTCTCCTACAAGAAAACCTAGACTTCTACCATTGAACCACCACTGCTGTCATGTATACCTCATGACTTAGCAATTCGCCTCCCAGGTATACACTCAACAGAAGTGCATACATATGTAGACAAAAAACGCATGCAAGAAAAGTTCATAATAGTACTATTCATAATAATAAAAAACTAGAAACAACACAAATTCCCCTCAACATTAGAATGAAAAAATTATAATACATTTACACTATGAAATATTATAAAGCATTGAAAGTTAATTAAACATTGCTATATCCAATAACACAGATGATTCTAACAAAAGTAGTATTCAACAAAAGAGGCCAGACACTAAAGAATATATACTGAATGATTGAATTTATATAAAGTTCAAAAACAAATGCAAGACTAATGGGGTGATTGACATCAGCACAGTGGTTACTATTGATGAGAAACCAGTGACTGAAAGAGGGCATGTGGGCAGTTTGAGGCGGTAGGGTTCTGGTAAGGTTTTATTTCCTTATCTGGGAACATGAGTGTCTTCACTTTCGAAAACAGATCAAGCCATATACTTTGCCCTGTGTGCTTTTTTATATGAATGTTATGCTTCAACCAAATCAACAACAAATTTTACTTCAAAAATAAGTCAAAGTAGAACATATAAAAATAGTCAGGGATTTTTTTTTTAAATGATGAATAATGAGGGGGTTGTGTGCCTTCGCGTTAATTTTGATTCAAATCAAAGGGGGAAGGATGACTTATTCATAAATGATGTTGAGGTAATTGAACAGGTAGCTGGGTGTCAAGGAGCTAGATCCCCACCATAAGCCTTACACACAAGGAAAAATTCTGGTAAAACAAAGAGTTACATTTTTTTAAAAGGAACTATAAGTACACTATAATTATAATAATTTCATGGTTATGGCAATCATAACCCCCCAAAACACTGACAAATTTGACCTCGTTCAAGACAATAGCATCAAAACAGAATTACATATTCTAAAAATACATGACAGGAAAAGGCTTATATTTCTAATATAGGAAGAAGTCTTATAAGTCAGAAGAAAATCAGCAACACCCTTTTGAAAAAACGGACAAAAGACATGCTAATTAATAAAAAGACAAGGAAGTGGCCAATAAACACACATCACAAGTAATCAAAGAAATGCAAATAAAAACTATCTTATATACATGGTGTCTTAGGCTGGGTTCTCTAGAGAAGCAAAACCAATGAAGCATATAAATATATATAACAGGAGATTTATATCAAGAAAATGGCTCACGCGGTTGTAGAAGCTGGAAAGTCCCAAGTCCGTGGGTCAGGTTGGAGGCTTCTCTTGACTCACGTAGCTGCAGGGGCTGGTGAACTCAAGATTGGCAGGCCAGACAGCAGACCTCTGGCTTACAGGCTGTGGAGGCTGATAAGTCCCTAGATCTGCAGGTAAGCTGCTAGCTCAAGTCCCAAGAATCAGAAGTCAGATTAACAGGAGTCAGCTGCAGGTCCAGGGCAAGCAAAAGCCCACGAGATTTGCCAGAAAGTCCACCTATATTGGATGCAGGCCACACACCCCCAAAAAACTCCCTTTCAACTGATTGGCTGCTCATAACAGATCTCATCATGGAAGTGATTACATTATATAAGGTCTCATTATGGAGGTGATTATATCATTACACAGCTATCAAATCACATCATAACTGCCAAACCACTGAGAATCATGGCCCAGCCAAGTTGACACACAACCTTAACCATCCCATATGGGTTTATCAGATTGGCAAAGATTAAAAATCTTCTCAAAGCCGGTTGTTGCAAGGGTATGAGGAAATGGGCTATATCTTACTTTTACTTTGATGTTAAGATTATAAGCCACAGGGAAGAATAATAATATGCATTAAAATTTAAAATAAACTTTCCCTTTGATCTAGCCACTCCTTGAAAACCCTATGGGCAGTTCTACTCTGTCCTACAGGGTCGCTGTGAGTTGGAATTGACTCAATTGCAACTGGTTTGGTTTTTGTTTTGTTTTGTTTTTATCCAGTAATTTAATTTCTAGGAATTTGCCTTTAAGTAAATAATTAGCACAATATCCAAAAGGTGTCCATTACAGTGTAGTTTATAATGGTGAAATATGAAAAAAAAAACCTAAATGTATATCAAATGGGTGTTGGCTAAATAAATTATGGAATATGTGAATACCCATAAAAAGTCATGAAAAATGGTTAAATTTATTGTAATAGAAAGACATGTTTGCTAGTGAAAAAGGTGATGACAAAGAAACAAGAGTAGTATCATCCCCTTGATGTAAATTTATATATAGGTACACACACATACACACATGTGCATAGATATCTGAAAAAAATGCTCATCAAATATTAACAGAGGTTATCTCAAGGTAGTAGAATTCAACTTTCTTATTCATATTTTCCTAATGTTTAAATTTTTTCAATGAGTAACATATAATTTTTTAAATTGTACTTTAAGTGAAAGCTTACAGTTCAAGTTAGTTTCTCATACAAAAATTTACACACACATTGTTATGTGATCCTAGTTGCTTTCCCTATACTGTGACAACACACTCCTCCTTTCCACCCTAAATTTCCCGTGCCATTCAACCAGCTCCGGACCCTCTCTGCCTTCTCATCTCGCCTCCAAACAGGAGCTGCCCATTTAGTCTCAAGTATCTACTTGAGCTAAGAAGCACACTCTTCACAAGTATCTTTTTATGCCCATAGTCCAGTCTAATCTTTGTCTGAAGAGTTGGCCTTGAGAATGGTTTCAGTTTTGGGGTAACAGAGTCCAGAAGCCATGTCTTCTGGGGTCCCTCCAGTCTCAGTCAAACCATTAAGTCTGGGTCTTTTTACTAGAATTTGAGTTCTGCACACCACTTTTCTCCTTTTTTCAGGGACTCTCTGTTGTGTTCCCTTTCAGGGCGGTCATTGGTGGCAGCCGGGCACCATCTAGTTCTTCTGGCCTCAGGTTGATGGAGTCTCTGGTGTATGTGGCCCTTTCTGTCTCTTGGGCTAATATTTTCCTTGTGTCTTTGGTGTTCTTCATTCTCCTTTGCTCCAGGTTGATTGGGACCAGTTGATGCACCTTAGATGGCCACTAGCTAGCTTTTAAGACCCAGACGCCACTCATCAAAGTGGGATGCGGAACACTTTCTTAATAAACTTTGTTATGCCAATTGACCTAGATGTCCCCCGAAACCCAGACCCCCGTCCCTGCTACTTTGTCCCTCGAAGTGTTTGATTGTATTCAGGAAACTTCTTAGCTTTGGTTTAGTCCAGTTGTGCTGACTTCCCCTGTAGTGTGTGTTGTCCTTCCCTTTACCGAAGATAATTCTTGCCTACTATCTAGTTAGTGAAAACCCTTTTCCCTCCCTCCCCATCCTCGTAACAATCAAAGAATGTTTTCTTCTGTGTTTAAACCTTTTCTTGAGTTCTTATAATAGTGGTCTTATACAATATTTGTCCTTTTGCAACTGACTAAATTCACTCAGCATAAAACCTTCCAGATTCCTCCATGTTTTGTTCCACAGATTCATTGTTGTTCTTTATCTTGTGTAGTATTCCATTGTGTGAATATACCATAATTTGTTTATCCATTCATCCATTGATGGACACCTAGGTTGTTTCCATCTTTTTGCTATCATGAAGAGTGCTGCAATGAACACGGGTGTGAATATATCTATTTGTGTGACAGCTCTTATTTCTCTAGGATATATTCCAAGGAGTGGAATTACTGGATTGTATGGTACTTCCATTTCTAGCTTTTTAAGGAAGCACCAAATCAATTTCCAAAGTGGTTGTACTGTTTTACATTCCCACCAACAGTGTATAAGTGCTCCAGTCTCTCCACAACCTCTCCAACATTTATCACTTTGTGTTTTTTGGATTAGTGCTAGCTTTGTTGGAGTGAGATAGTATCTCATTGTAGTTTTGATTTGCATTTCTCTAGCGGCTAATGATGGTGAACATCTTCTCATGTGTCTGTTAGCTGCCTGAATGTCTTTTTTGGTGAAGTGCTTGTTCATATCCTTTGCCCATTTTTCAATTGGGTTATTTGTCTTTTTGTTGTTGAGGTTTTGCAGTATCTTGTAGATTTTAGGGATTAGACGCTGATCAGATTTGTCGTAGCCAAAATTTTTTTTCCAATCTTTAGGCTGTCTTTTGACTCTTTTGGTGAAATCTTTTGATGAGCATAAGCATGAGTTTAAGGAGCTCCCAGTTATCTAGTTTCTCTTCTAGTGTTTGTCCATTGTTAGTTATGGATTATATTCTGTTTATGCCATGTATTAGGCCCCTAGTGTTGTCCCTGTTTTTTCTTCCATGATCTGTATCGCTTTCGGATTTATATTTAGGTCTTTGATCCATTTTGAGTTAGTTTTTGTGCATGGTGTGAGGTATGAGTCTTGTTTCAGTTTTTTTGCAGATGGATATCCAGTTATGCCAGCACCATTTGTGAAAGAGACCGTCTTTTCCCCAATTAATGGAGTTTAGGCCTTTGTCAAATGTAAGCTGCTCATAGGTGGTTGAATTTATGTCTGGATTCTCAACTCTGTTCCATTGGTCTATGTATCTATTGTTGGACCAGTACCAGGCTGTTCTGACTACCGTGGTGGTATAATAGGTTCTAAAATCAGGTAGTGTGGGGCCTCCCACTTTGTTCTTCTTGAGTAATGCTTTACTTATCCGAGGCCTCTTCCTTTTCCATATGAAGTTGGTGATTTGTTTCTCCATCTCATTAAAAAATGCCAGTGGAATTTGGATTGGGATTGCATTGTATCTGTAGATCACTTTGGGTAGAATTGACATTTTAACTATGTTGAGT
>NW_004443995.1:3474463-3475815 GCF_000243295.1 Trichechus manatus latirostris
TTTTTTGATATGTCATTGAATTATTTTGGCTAGAACTTCGTTGAGGATTTTTGCATCAATATTCATAAGTGATATTGGTCAGTAATTTTCTTTTTCTTGTGGTGTCAGGGTTATGTTGGCTTCATATGCTCTGAAATACCTTTAGTAAAAATGGTGTTATCTCTTCTCTGAAAGTTTCATAGAATTCTCCAGTGAAGCCATCCGGGCCAGGGCTTTTGTTTGTCGGGAGTTTTTTAATAACCTTTTCAATCTCTCCTTTCATTATGGGTTTAGTTAGTTGTTCTACCTCTGTTTGTGTTAGTTTAGGTAGGTAGTGAGTTCCTAGAAATTTGTCAATTTT
This sequence comes from Trichechus manatus latirostris, assembly GCF_000243295.1. Classification (NCBI taxonomy): domain Eukaryota; kingdom Metazoa; phylum Chordata; class Mammalia; order Sirenia; family Trichechidae; genus Trichechus; species Trichechus manatus. The sequence continues at coordinate 3,474,804 of NW_004443995.1, forward strand.
CTCTAGGTTTTCAAATTCGTTAGAGTAGAATTTTTTCATGGTATTCTGTTATGGTTCTTTTAACTTCAGTTGGGTCTGTTGTGATATCGCCCATCTCATTTCTTATTTGGGTCATTTGCTTCTTCTCCTGTTTTTCTTTCATCAGTTTGGCCAGTGGTTTATTGATTTTGTTGATCTTTTCAAAGAATCAGCTTTTGGTCTTGTTAACTCTTTCAATTTTTTTCTATTCTCTATTTCATTTAATTCTGCTGTAATTCTCTGTATTTCCTTTCATCTGGCACCCGTCGGTTTCTTTTGCTGCTCTCTTTCTACTTGTTCAAGTTGGAGTGTTATTGTTTTGATTACGGCCCTTTCTTCTTTTTGGATGTGTGCATTTATTGCTATAAATTGACCTTTGAGCACTGCTTTTGCTGTGTCCCAAAGGTTCTGGTAGGATGAATTTACATTCTCATTTGGTTCTGTGAATTTCTTTATTCTATCCTTTATTTTCTTTATTCTACCCAGTAGTTTTTGAGCAAGGTGTTGTTCAGTTTCCATGTGTTTGATTTTTTTCCCTTGCTTTTTCTGTTATTCATTTCTACTTTTATGGCTTTATGGTCAGAAAAGATGCTTTGTAATATTTTGATGCTTTGGATTCTGTTAAGGTTTGCCTTATGGCCTAATATGTGGTCTATTCTGGAGAATGTTCCTTCCAAGAAAGTATACTTGGATGCTGTTGGGTGCAATGTTCGGTATATGTCTATAAGATCAGGTTGGTTGATTGTGGCATTTAGATCTTCTGTGTCTTATTGAGCTTCTTTTGGATGTTCTGTCTTTCACTGAAAGTGGTGTGTTGAAGTCTGCTACTATTATTATGGAGCTGTCTATCTCTCTTTTCAATCCTGTTAGAGTTTGTTTTATGTATTTTGGAGTCCCATGTTGGGTGCATAAATATTTATTACAGTTATGTTCTCCTGGTGTATTGACCCTTTAATCATTATATAGTGTCCTTCCTTATCCTTTGTGGTGGATT
>NW_004443995.1:3475915-3496027 GCF_000243295.1 Trichechus manatus latirostris
ATATTTATTACAGTTATGTTCTCCTGGTGTATTGACCCTTTAATCATTATATAGTGTCCTTCCTTATCCTTTGTGGTGGATTTTGCTTTAAAGTCCATTTTATCAGAGATTAATATTGCCACTCCTTCCCTTTTTTTATTGTTATTTGCTTGATATATTTTTTTCCATCCTTTGAGTTTTAGTTTGTCTGTGTCTTTAAGTCTAAGTTGTGTCTCTTGTAGGCAGCATATAGATGAATAGTGTTTTTTAATCCATTCTGCCACTCTCTGTCTTTTTATTGGTGCATTTAGTCCCTTTATGTTCAGCGTAATTATTGATAGGTATGAGTTTAGTGCTGTCATTTTGATGTCTTTTTTTGTGTGTTGTCAACAGTTTCTTTGTTCGCCTTAATTTTCTGTGCTGAGTCGTTTTTCTGTATGCATTTTCTTTTCATCTTTTTCGTTGTTGTTGATTTTGAATTTGCTGAGTATATTTTTCTTGTTTTTTATTTTGATGTGTAGGATTGTTAGTTTCCCTTGTGGTTACCTTAATATTTACCCCTATTTTTCTAAGTTTAAACCAGTTTTTTATTTCTTTATATAACCCTTGACTACCTCTCCATATGAAAGATCTGCGACTACATTTTTTAGTCCCTCTTTTTTGTTTTAATGTTGTCATTTTTTACATATTGACATCTCTGTTTCCGTATTTTCAGCGTTTTAGCTTTGATTTATTTTTGTGACTTCCCTGCCTGTGTTGCATCTGGTTGCTCTGTCCTATGTTCTAGTCTTGGGTTGTTATCTGATGTTATTGATTTTCTACCTGGAGGACTCCCTTTAGTATTTCTTGTAATTTTGGTTTAGTTTTTGCAAATTCCCTAAACTTCTGTTTATCTGGAAATGCCCTAATTTCACCATCATATTTGAGAGACAGTTTCGCTGGATATATAATTCTTGGCTGGCAATTTTTCTCCTTCAAGGCTTTATATATGCCGTCCCATTGCTTTCTTGTTCGCGTGGTTTCTGCTGAGTATTTCAAGCTTAGTCTTATTGACTCTCTTTGTAGATGACTTTTTGTTTATCCCTAGAAGCTCTTAAAATTCTCTCTTTGTCTTTGGTTTTGGCAAGTTTGATTATAATATGTCTTGGTAACTTTTTTTTTGGATCTATCGTGTGTGGGGTTCGATGAACATCTCGGATAGATATTGTCTCATCTTTCACGATAACAGGGAACTTTTCTGCCAACAAATCTGCGTAATTCTCTCTGTATTTTCTGTTATCCCTCCCTGTTCTGGTACTCCAATCAGTCGTAGGTTATTCCTTTTGATAGAGTCCCACATAATTCTTAGGGTCTCTTCATTTGTAAAAAATTTTTTATCTGATTTTTCCTCAGATGAGTTAGTGTCAAGTGCTTTATCTTCAATCTCACTAAATCTGTTTTCCATTGCCTCAGTTCTGCTCTTATGAATTTTTTTGAGTTGTCTAATTCTGATATTTTATTGTTAATCTTCTGGATTTTGGATTGCTGTCTCTCTATGAATTCTTGCAGGCTGTTAAACTTGTCATTCTGCTCTTCTCTAATCTTCTTAAGTTCCTCTACTGCTTTGTCCATGTGTTCCTTGGCTTGTTCTGTGTTTTGCATGATCTCCTTCCTGATGTTCTGCATATTAACCTTTTGTATTCTACCTCCTGTAATTCCAAGAAGTTCTCTTCCTCTGGAAAATTTCCTGATTCTTTGTTTTGGGAGCTTGCTGAAGCCATCATGTTCTACCTCTTTATGTGGTTTGATATTGACTGTTGTCCCCAAGCCATAAGTAATTTATTATATTTATTTATTTTATGTTTTCTTACTCTGTCCTAGCTTCTTTTTTTGATATGCTCAAATAGGCTGCTCATGTGAGCTGGTTGATTCTTGACACCTTTGAAGCTCTATGTCCTGTCACCAGGTGGTTAGATCTGTTACTAGGTATGTAAGCCCAGGAGTCTGTTTACTTTTCTTCTATGGATTCAGCTCAGGTGTCCAGATTTCAGTCACCAAGTGTGGGGTGCAGGCTCTCACCTACAGTCCTAGACAGGCATGAGTGATTGGTGTAGGTACAGGTATCTGGCTGCAGTAGAGGGTCACACACTGAGCAAGGCAGGGGGCTGATGGCTGCCCCTGAGTGTCTGGGAGGAAAGTGTGTCCCTGTTCCCTTGTGCACATAGGTGGGTGGGTTTTCCAACTGGACTATGAGAACCCAATGCTTTTGGCTGTACGGACTTGGAGGCACCACTTATTCTTGGACCCCTGTCTTGGGTGGCTAGGTGGCCTAGGTGGAACTACCAGTCCTCATGCCCCTGATGTGGGTAGGTGAGAACACTGCTTAATGGGAAGAGCAGTGTCAAATGTCCCAAACCTGCCACTTTACTATATAGGCTGATACAGTTGAAGTTAGGCTTCATGTATATATCCTGTTGTACTGTGGTAATGAGGGCCTATGCTATTGAAATGGGCCCATACAGGTCTATGCAGGAGTGAAAAGCATTCAAAATCTGTGGACCCATTATGCCTGTTGCCTAGGCAAAGGAGCTGTGCCTACCCTGAGTTCCTGGCTTAGGGGAGCTGGCAGATTATTTTTTCCTGTTTGTTAATTTGTTCCCTCTCCAAGGCCAGGAGAATGGCTCAGAGCAACTGACAGGTCCTAATTGTGGCCCAGGGGACTTGGCAATCACTAAAGCTGGCCCGGGACCCAGTGCAGAGCAGGTAAATGGGAGAAAGCTTTTTCCCAAAGGAGATGTTTTTGGATCCACACAGTAGGTCAGACACATGTACTTATCTTTTGTCAATTGAGCGCTGTGTTTTACTGGTTCTGGAGGCCTGAGTAGATTCTCTGCTGCTCTGTCTCTCCTGATGCAGAAAATGCCTCCCACGTGCCACTGCTTGCCTCACGGTGCTCACCAGCCGATCCGGCCTGAGGGGCTCTGGCTCCTGCCAGGTCGGGTCTGGCAACTCCTGGCTGCTTCAGAATTGTCTCTCCCTCCCCCTGCCACTCAGTCTGATTCCTCAACTCTGTCTTTGATGTTCAAGGCTTCTAGATTGTCATGTATAATCGATTCGCTTATTTTTTCAGGTCTTTGTTGTAAGAGGGACCACAGGAAGCATCTGACTACTCTGCCATCTTGGCCCCGCCCAAATAATACATCATTTTTATGATAAGAAAAACTCTTATTCTCTTTTAAAAAATAAAAGGTCAAGGGACAATAATGTGGTCTGTTTCAGTCACAGGCAACATTTTCACACTCTTATGCTGCTCACTGCCTTTCCCACTTTTCCTACACTAGTTGCCATAGCATCGACTCCAACTCACAGTGATCCCACACGTATCAGAGTAGAACTGTTCTCCACAGGATTTTCAATGGCTGGTTTTTTAGAAGTAGTTGTTATTGTTGTTAGGTGCTGTCGAGTTGGTTCCGACTCACAGTGACCCTATGCACAACAGAATGAAACACTGCCTGGTCTGCGCCATCCTCACAATCATTGTGATGCTTGAGCCCATTGTTGCAGCCACTATGTCAACCCATCTTGTTGAGGGTCTTCCTCTTTTTCTCTGACCCTCTGCTTTAGCAAGCATGATATCTTTCTCCAGGGACTGGTCTCTGCTGATAACATGTCCAAAGCATGTGAGAAGTCTCGCCATCCTTGCTTCTAATCAGCATTCTAGCTTTACCTGTTCCAAGACAGATTTGTTCATTCTTCTGGCAGTTCATGGTATATTCAATGTTCTTTGCCAACACCATAATTCAAAGGCATCAATTATTCTTCAGCCTTCCTTATTCATTGTCCAGCTTTCACATGCATATGAGGCGATGATAGAAAACATCATGGCTTGGGTAAGGTGCACCTTAGTCCTTAATGTGACACCTTTGCTTTTTAACACTTTAAAGAGGTCTTTTGTAGCAGATTTGCCCAATGCAATGCATAATTTGATTTCCTGACTTCTGCTTCCATGGGCGTTGATTGTGGATTCAAGTAAAATGAAATCCTTGAAAACATCAGTCTTTTTTCCTTTATCATAATATTACTTACTGGTCTAGCTGTGAAGATTTTTGTTTTCCTTATGTTGAAGTGTAATCCATACTGAAGGTTATGGTCTTTGATCTTCATCAGTAAGTAAGTGCATCAAGTCCTCTTCACTTTCAGCAAGCAAGGTTGTGTCATTCACATATCATAGGTTGTTTAATGAGTCTTCATTCAATCCTGATGCTGCATTCTTCTTCATATAGTTAAGCTTCTCAAATTATTTGCTCAGCATACAGATTGAACAAGTATGGTGAAAGGACACTACCCTGACACACACCTTTCTTGACATTAAACAACATAGTATCCCCTTGTTCTATTCAAATGACTGCCTCTTTGTCTAAGTATAGGTTCCTCATGATCACAATTAAGAGTTCTGGAATTCCCATTCTTCCAAGTGTTATCCATAATTTGTTATGATCCACACAAAACAAAAACCCACACAGTTGAATATCTTTGCATAATAGTCAATAAAACACAGGTAAACATCTTGCTTGCAGTCTCTGCTTTCAGTCATGACCCACCTGATGTCAGCAGTGATATTCCTTGTTCCATGTCCTCTTCTGAATCCAGCTTGAATTTCTGGCAATTCCCTGTCAATTTATTGCTTCAGCAAAATTTTAGTTGTGTGGATATTAATGATATTGTTTGATAATTTCCACGTTCTGTTGGATCAACTTTCTTTGGAACAGGCATAAATATGGATCTCTTCCAGTTGTTTGGTCAGGTAGCTGTCTTCCAAATTTCTTGGCATAGACGAGTGAGCGCTTCTAGCACTGCATCCATTTGCATCTGGAACATATCAGACAATGTTCTGCTGCTATTCATAAGGTTTTTCACTGGCCAATTTTTTCAGAAGTAGACTGCCAGGTCCTTCTTCCTAGTCTGTCTTATCTGGCAGCTCCGCTGAAACCTGTGACCAAGGTGACCTTGCTGGTATTTGAAATATCGGTGGCAAAGCTTCCAGTATCACAGCAACACATAAGCCACCACAGTCTGACAAAACTGGCAGACAGGTGGTGGTTCAGAAGTAGATAGCCAGGCATTTCTTCTAAGGTGCCTCAGGGAGGACTCCAACTGCCAACCTTTCGGTTAGCAGCTGAGTGTATTAACCATTTGCAACGCCCAGGGACTCCCTTGCCCTACTAACCTCCCACTAAATCAACAAATCTAGCTGAAAACTAAGGGATAAGAGAAGTTCTTTGGACTTTAAAGTGACTGATACATCTCTGCTTTATTTACAGTGAGTGGCATACTCAAATGGACCACCACAGTGAATGGAATGCCTTCTTTGCACCAAGTATGTTGCAAAAGATTAAGATGCTTTCCTTGGACTGAAATATATGTCTTCCACCAGCAGCTGGTGGCTGTGCCTGCTCCTCCTCTGGCCCCCTCCCAAGAACAGAGTAAGAAATTAGTGCCTGGATGTCCCCTGGGGTACCAGGCCCCAACTTGTATTTCTGTGTTAGGTTCTGGGATGTCTTCATAGGCCTCTCACTAGGGAATCTAAGTCCTTGGAGCCATTAATCTTCCATTGCAAACTCTGGAGGTCCAAGGAGGGTCAGGAAAGGATTGGGTTTTAACCAAAATACCCAAACCCATTGCTGTCGAGGTGATTCCAACTCATGGAGACCCCATGTGATACAGAATAGAACTACTACAACCTTTACAGAAGCAGATTTTCAGGCCTTTTCTTCCAGTGTTAGCAAACTGTTTGCATCCTTTTAGGGAAGATATAATCTTCTACCAATGACAATGTGTTCTACTAAGAGACATTTGAAATGTTCAGTCCTACCCTAATCTCTCTTCTACACTTGCAAAGCCTACAGAAATTGCCATAGTTTTCATTTTAATTGGCTAGGAGATGATAAACTCAGTTAAAAGAAGGAGGCAAGCAAGAGAAGAAAGGAAATATTTAGGATCTGGGCCCCAAAAGTACTTCTTCCATGAATCACATTGTTCTGATCCAGGGAGCGTTGAGCATGCCACTTAAATAAGAACTTGAATAACTGGAAATTGAAAATTGTGACTTTCTCTCAAGTGATGTCTGCCAGGACAGACTTTTCAGTGCCCTGGACAATTTTCACAAGGGGCAAAGTGTGATAGAGTTTCTGACTTTAATGGCTCCAGTTCTGAGAACTGAAGATGCTCAGAGCATTGGCCTGAAATCCCAAGCATGGATACCAGGATCCATCTGCAAACAACTCTCTTTCTTGAGCTGCAAGCAAACCCCTTTGCCTTGAGAGCGTCCATACCAGGAAGCTGGACACGGTCACGTGGCTCACCCCCATACCTACTCCCCACTTGCACAGTGCACCCAGCTAATCTCAAAGCTTGACTGTAAGCCAAGGAGAATGATTATATAACTCTGAAAGTTTAAACTTGGGAAAACACACACACACATATCAACAAGAGCTCCATTAAGAGGAGAAAAACCACAGCACTGGATGCTGTTTCCCTATTTTACTGCCCTGTAAAGCAATAAAGATGTACTAATTATTACATCTGCCTGTCTTTATGGCTGCTCAAATGGCCATGTCATCAGACTAATGAAAACATAACTGCTGCCTCCCAGAGCCATCCAAATGTCATCCCCCTTGTGCAAACAATGAGAATTCGTATCAATGTCAGTTGTGCTCATCTTTGCATTTCTTTCTTATGATCAGCACTGAGGGGTGCATCTCCCAGCCTGAAGGGGTGAAGATGGCATCTTCCCTGGAGTCTGTATGTCTTCGAGAGTCAAAGGCACTGAGCTCTTGTTGGTCAGCAGGAAGCACCACCCTCGCCAGGCTCTGCAGGAGTCTGAGAGCAGCTGCAGCGGCGACAGTGCTCACTAATGGCCTGAAACTGGGAGACACTGACAGGGAAGGACGAAGGTCTGAGTGACAAGGCCTGGTCCCCAGAAGCCAGCTTTGGGCTCTGCACTTCTGTTTTGCCTCTGCCTCCATGGAGCCCTGCAGGGGCAGGTGAGCTAGGAGGCCGGCTGGCAGCAGGTGACCGCAGACAGAAGGGGAAGGAAAGGCTCTCTCTGAGCCAAGAGGACGGGAGACTGGGCTTCAGGCTAATCCCTGTGAGAAATGTTCTCCTGGGGAGGGCAAGGGCAGGAGTCCAGGATCCAGGGCCCTGTGCTCTCACTTGGAAGAGCTAATTCCACTGCCCCACCCTGCCCCTGTGCAGTGGGAGAGGGTTGTGGATGGGTCAGGAGACACCTAGGAATCAAGAGGTGCAGTGTCCCTGGGAACACACCCCCTTCCCCAAAATGGGCACAACTCCCTTCAATATGGCTGATGCCAGGCGTCTACTGCCCTGGGGTTCGTTAGTAAGACTTCTGGCCAGGGAAGCAGGTGGTTAAGGTCAGTGTTGATTAGTGCATTTTGCCTCAACAAAATGAGAAAAACAAAAACAATGTAGTGAAATTTTCAAAAACTAAATGTATTAAGTTTAAAGATTGTCCTATTCTAATTTCAGGTTCAGTTTAATTTTTAAAAATAGATTTATTGATGGTACTTAAACCAGTTGCTGGTGTAGTCAGCTCTGACTTATGACCACCAGTGGAGTCACAAGGGGGGTGCAGGGGTGCAGACCGCACCGGATGACACTGTCAGACAGGGTGACACCAAAATGACTGTCTATAAAAATATCCCTGCAGTCAGTTATAACAAAAAAAACATTTTTTGTAAGCCCAGCTTTCAGGTACCAATATACCTACAAGGCTAAAACTATGCTAATTTACTTTTTGAACCTTCTAATGCACTCTAGTCAATGATGCTTCGAATCATATGTTTTCATCTGCACATGCTACAGGCACGCACTGTTGTTTTCATTGCTGCCGATGGTTTTTTTTTTATTTTACTTTTTTTATTGTACTTCAGGTGAAGGCTTACAGAACAAATAGTTTCTCATGAAACAGTAGTACACATATTATTTTATGACATTGGTTAACAACCCCACAACATGTCAACCCTCTCCCTTCTCGACCTATTTTTTTTTTTTTTTGGTGAAAATATACATAGCCAAAGATACACCATTTCAAAAATTTCTACATGCACAGTTCAGTGACATCGATTATGTTCTTCCAGTTGTGCTGCTATTCTCACTTTAGATGAAGGCTTACAGAACAAAATAGTTTCTCATTTAACAGTTAGTACACTTCTTGCCCTATGACAATGGTTAACAACGTCACAACACATAACACTATTCTTACTCAACCCTGGGTTCCCTATCACCAGCTTTCCTGTCCCCTTCTGTCTTCTGGCCCCTGTCCCTGGACTGCTGTGCCTCATTAGCCCCATTTGGTTTTATGGGGCTGTCCACTCCCCGGCTGAATGGTGAACCTCAGAAATGACTTCACCACTGAGCTAAAAGCGTGTCTGGGGGCCATACTCTCGGGGTTTCTCCAGTCTCCTTTAGGCCAGTAAATGTGGTCTTTTTTTGTGAGTTAGAATTTTGTTCCACATCCTTCTCCAGCTCTGTCCAGAACCCTCTGTTGTGATCCCGGTCAGAGCGGTCACTGGTGGTAGCCGGGCACCATCTAGCTGTACTGGACTCAGTCTGGTGGAGGCCTTGGTAGCTGTGGTCCATTAGTCCTTCGGACTAATCTTTTCCTTGTAAGCTGTTCTCTTCATTCTCCCTTGCTCCCGAAGGGATGAGACCAGTGGAGTATCTTAGATGGCTGCTCACAGGCTTTTAAGACCCCAGACACTACTCACCAAGGTAGAATGTAAAGCATTGTCTTTATAAGCTGTGTCATGCCAATTGAGCTAGATGTTCCCCGAGACCATGGTCCGTCCCCACAGCCCTCCACCCAGCAATTCAGTCCCTCAGGGAGTTTGGATGTGTCTGTGGAGCTTCCATGACCTTTCCTTGTACAAGTTGTGCTGGTTTCGGTTTTTACCATAGAGGTCTCATACAATATTTGTCCTTTTGTGATTGACTTATTTCACTCAGCATAATGTCCTCCAGTTTCATCCATGTTATGAGATGCTTCACAGATTCATCGTTGTTCTTTATCATTGCATAATACTCCATTATGTGTATGTACCAAAGTTCGTTTATCCATTCATCTGCTGATGGGCATCTAGGTTGTTTTCATCGTTTTGCTATTGTGAACAATGCTGCCATGAACATAGGTGTGCATATGTCTATTCCAGTGACGACTCTTATTTCTCTAGGATGTATTCCTAGGAGGCTGCCGATGTTTTTATAGTCACTGATTTTGTCAAATTTTCTAGTGTTTTAGCTACAAACTTGTGGTAATTAGTATTTGTGAATTGAGAATGAAGTAGTAATTAAAGGAAAAGAAGGAGTGATAGATGGAAATTACAATTTATGAGTAACGTTAGTACAAAAAATATTTCTAAGGATTCTGTATGGTCTGGTACAGGAGGAGGTCCTTGGGGGAGGGTGACACACTGAGTTACCGCACTGGGTGACATCAACCCTAGTGACGCTACTGATGGCCACCTCATGTGTGTCAGAGTAGCACTGAAACTGTGCTCCATAGGGTTTTCCATGGCTAATCTTTTGGAAGTAGATCACCAGGGCTTTCTTCTGAGGTACCTCTGGGTGGACTCAAACCTCCAACCTTTTGGTTAGCAGCTGAGCGTGTTAACCATTTGCACCACCCAGGGACCCCATTGATGGTGCAGGTAGGTAAAAACTGTTATTTTAATGTCCTCATTGGCCAATTTGTCCATTTTTCTCCCCTTTAATTTTACTGACTCATGAAAATCTAAATTACATGAGTCCTTGGTTTAGAAAAACTTCAAGAGGAGAAAAGCATCATAGGGAATGCTTTTTTGACCTGTTACCTCTGTGATTATTCTACCTGTATTTCATTTCATACTATGAAGTCCTAATAGTCATTTCATTTAGTCATTCAACAAATATTAAGTAAGCATCTACTATGTGCTGTCAAGATGTAATGTTTACTCACAGTGGAAAAAGATTTTGAATGTCCCAGAAATAAACATCATAAAACAAAAAAATTAATTAGTTATAATATTTATCCCCAACGTGGTTAATTTGTGATAAACATAACCATAGCTTAGCCACTACCCTTACATCAGTCAGCTACCATCAAACTTTTCTTTGACCATGAAGCCTATTTGTTTTTCTTTTCTTTTCCTTAGCATACAGTTTATTACTGTAGAGAATTTGGAATTCTGAAGCACAACACTGTCATAAAAAAGTTATGAATGTAATTTTCCCCAAATTAGTTTGGGATCCACAGTTGTTCTCCTTGTTTTAGTCGCTGTCTAGATTTGCTGCTCCACTTACTTGACCTGGTAGATGACTGTGGTAGAGCCTTCCAGAGACTCGATTTCAGGGCTCATTTGTTCCTGTAGCATAACATAGCTTGTCCTGACTCATACAATGACTAGTAAAAACTTCTCTTCCTTGGAGGGCTCAGTAGGGTTTACCTAACTTCTGAATGAAGTAGGTTGTTTTTGAAGTGTGATATGAAAGTTTGCCACCCCTAAATATTTCTTACTTTGTTGTCTAAGTGTCTACCTAAAGTGATTTGACTTAAAATAAAATCGTGTATTGCCCTCTCCCTTTAGTCATCTTTTAAGATTTAAAATCTCCTAAGGTTTTAGTAAGGAGCTCTGGTGGCACAATGGTTAAGTGCTCAGCTGCTAATCAAAAGGTTGGTGGTTGGAACCCATCCAGTGGCTCCAGAGAAGAAAGACCTGGAGATCTGCTCCCATAAAGATTACAGCCTAGAAATCCCTATGGAGCAGTTCTACTCTGTTACATGGGGTTGCTGTGAGTTGGAATGGACTCGATGGCACCTAACAACAGCAACAACAAGGTTTGGTACCTTTCCCATAGCACTTGTGGACGCCTCTACAGCCCGCATTTACTCTGTCTGGTAGTGAATTGTTTGCGTCTTGCTCAGTGCTAAGTGTGGCTACGTGGCAGAGTGGTTGGGAGCCCAGGCTTCCATCTCAGTTATCCTGGGCTTGAACCCTGGCTGTGCAGCCTCAGGCTTCTCTAAACTTCTCTTTCTGTAACTATAATATGCAGGTAACAATAGGTCCTTTCTTGTGTGAACCACTTAGCACGGTGCCTGCCACACAATAATAATTCAATGAGTGATAATTATTATTATGGAGAATGGGGTTTTGTCTGTTATTATTATTATTACTGTTTTCATTAGTTTTCTATTACCAGCTAACTTCAGGCTGTGCGTGGAGCAGAATACTCACCACATGCCGGCTGAATGCAGTTTTTCTGAACAGTCCCGCACTGTCCTCTGCTGGCCCCTCCCAGCCATGCGTATGTGCATCTCTTGGCCGGAATAAATTACCTTTCTTCTCTCCACCGCCGCTTCCACCACAGTGAGCGCCAGTCACCCTCACCTCACTCCTCCGTGCCTTTGCCATCTCTCCAATTTCTGCGCACCCACGGCAGGGGGTGGAAGGTGGAGGGTGGGGCCAGGGTCAAGGGTGAGCAGTCTGACCTCATGCACTTGCACTGTGCCCACAAGATAATAAGACTGGCTCTTCAAACCTCCCGGGAATGTATCTTGTTGTGTAGCCACTCTTCACACACCCACTAAACCTGCCCCACGCACACCTGTCATCCTGGCCACTGAAGAAGACTGAGGGTGGCCCATTCCTCATACAGGAAAAACTGGCTTTTTGCAATCTTTGGCCATCCTAAGGGTGGTGTACTAACTTTTGTTTTTTTCAGTCCTTCCCAAATGGAATCCTGTTTTAAATGCATGGGGTGAGTTTACTAATTAAAGACAGCCTGTGGCTTATCCTGTTGTCAACAGGCTAAAATCATCACTAGCTACTGTATTTTTTGGTAAATCCAGATTTTTCTATGTAGTATTGGGTTTGCTTCAAGTATCAGTGCACCTTGGGATGGCTCTGCAGCTTAAAGACTTGGGTGTGACCACCAGTATGCAACGATGACAGACATATTCAGGCCATTAATTTCTGACTTCTGTCAGGGCCTGTCTTGCAGGATCTTTTGGTACCTGGGATCAGTCTCTTCCCTCCCTGGAGGGCAGCCACAGTAGGCTCCTTAAAACCTGGGATTATAAGGTGGCATCCCAATTGGCCCCCTCCCCCGAGTTTGTGGACACCCAGGCTGTCTATGCCTCACCCTAGATCAGGGGAAACTGACTTTGGGAGCTGAGGAGCCTGAACCCAGAAAAATCTTATGGCTGTATTTATGACCCTGTCTTTGGGTGAGGGGAGAACAGATAGGAAGGGAAGTTCTTTGCCTCCATTTTACAGTTGCCAGATTTAGCAAATAAAAATACAAGACACCAAGTTAAATTTGACTTGTAGATAGCAAAAAATAATTTTTAACATAAGTATGTGTCAATATTTGGAACATATTTACACTATAATTCAATGCTTATCTGAAATTCATATTTAACTGCATGTCCAATGTTTTATCTGGCGAACTGACCCCATTTGCCCTGGCTTATTTCATTTATTTATTCGTTTGTTTGTCTTAGTAGTTCCTCGTTTCTGTGAAGAGAAAGAATTCTCAGGAGAAGGGGGCCATCTTCCTCCTCAACCTCCTAGGCAGCCTGGGGCACATAAACCAAAAACTCACGAGGTGAATTTGAGCAGCCGAGAGCCTGAACAAAGTCATAAAGCAGGGAAAGTGTATCCCTGGCGTTTTCCCTCTCTCTGTAGTCCACTTGTCACGCTGCCAACGTCCTTCCAGGTCATCGACTCATCTTAGCTGAGCACTAAGTGATACATTTAAGCAGTTAGTTGCTAATAAGCTTTAAATGTGACCCCCTCTCAGCCATACTTATTTTTCCCCTCCAATAGACTAAAATGATCAAAAAAGAATGGTAGTGACCAGGCAGAGTGGCAGCTTTGAGGTTGTGGAATCCAATATACTTGTGACCGCTCATCTCTGCCAAGACTCCTCACCTCAGATCTCCTGAGGGGAAGAATTTATTTACAAGAAACTCCTCAAGAACTCCCTTTTTAGTTGTAAATGCAAATTTCCCTTGATGTTCTATTTTTACAGTACCTAGATTCCCAGAATGGACATGATCTGGAAAAGAAACCCCAAAAGGAGGAGTCTTTAGAGAACGAGTAGCCCCAGTCTAAGTGAGTGCAAACCACTCGAGGCCAAGGTGTGTGGAGACAAAGACAAGAGAAACTCTCTCTTCATTGCCTTGCCAAGAGTCCTTGGAAATACGCATCCAGCTGTGGCATTCTAAGGTGTTCAGATATTAAACTGGTGATTAACAATGTGTTGTTGGTGGTGTTAGTTGCCATCGAGTTGGCGCTGATTCATGGTGACCTCAGGTACAGCACAACGAAATGTTACCTGGTCTTGTGCCATCTTCATGATCGCTGGTATGCTCGAGTCCATTGTTGCACACACTGTGTATTTCGAGTGTCTTCCAATCTAGGGGCTGGTCTTCCAGCACTATGTCGGGCGATGTTCTGTCGTGAGCCATAGGGTTTTCACTGACTAATTTTCAGAAATAGATCACCAGATCTTTTTTCCTAGTCTTAATCTGGAAGCTCTGCTGAAACTTGTCCACCATGGGTGATCCTGCAGTATTTGAAATATCGGTGGCATAACTTCCAGCATCACGGCAACACGTAAGCCACCACAGTACAACAAACTGACGGATGGTGGAACAATATGTTAGATACCATTAAAATACACAATGTCATACACACATGCAAAATCAATTCTGACTTTTAGGGACATTTATTTCAAAGGATTGCTGTAGTTCCAAAATAAACCATGTACGATAGTTTTTTATAATGTTAGTTCAGTTCAAAACATATTGAACAGTACTAAACATTGGGCCATGTGTTAGAATCTGGGGGTATAATGACAATTAAGACATGCACCCTCATGGAGAAGCTTATGGTCAAGTGGAAAAGACTGACACAGAACCACAATCGTAACGCAGAGTGGTTTTGTGCTGTGGTAACGGTACGCACAGGGTGTTACAGGAACAAAATGGAGGGCTATAACCCAATCTGGTCGTGGTAGGATTGCGGACAGCCAAAGAAGGCTTCCTGGAGGAGGTGATTCCTGGCAATATCTGAGACAGCAAGTGGCAATGTAGCAAAGGCATTCCTTCTTTGGTAGAAAGCACTCTACAATAGGAACCCAACCCAAATGAAGGCTAATGATGAACAGTAAGGACCTGGTCTGCTGCTTTTTCTAGCTCAGCTCTATCTACCCCACAATTCTGGCCTCAGAGTTTCTTTCGAGTCTTCCTTGAATGAGTACTAAAATTCCCTGGGAGGCACAAATGGTTAAGCACTCAATTACTAACCGAGAGGTTGGTGGTTTGAACCCACCCAGAGGCTCCTCAGAAGAGCTTCCAAAAGGTTACAGGCTTGAAAACTCTATGGAGCATGGTTCTACTCTGCACACATTGGGTTGCCATGAGTTGGACTCATCTCGACAGCAACTGGTTTTTTTTTGGTTGAGTGAGTGCTACCAGCCATGAGTAGGTAGAAAGGTCAAATACCCTTTCTTATTTACCCAACTCAGCCAAGCAAGTTAATTAATTTTTGGAGATTCCCAGAATAATTCAAGCACTTCCGTCCAAACTTCATTTAAAGAAAAGATTCACTGAGGTTGCACTTCAGAGCATTCAGATTTATTCTTTCTTGGTTTAACATTGACTAGGCTGCCTTTGAGGCCAGCAGCTTAGGAGGGCTGCTCAGTTGTTTGCTGGTTTCCACTTTCTACAACTCAGCTGTAACTAAGGATTTTGACCACCAACGGTGCTTTCATCACTTCTTCTCCTCAAGGACCTGGTCATAAAGGCTTTTCTTGTCTCAAAGAGACCTTATCCCAGCCCTTCTCCTACAGCCACTTCTCCCAACAGTAATGTCAACATTTATTCTGTGTCTTAGTCATCCAGTGCTGCTACAACAGAAATACCACAAGTGGATGGCTTTAACAAAGAGAAATTTATTTCCTTACAGTAAAGTAGGCTAAAAGTCCAAATTCAGGGTGTCCGCTCCAGGGGAAGTCTTTCTTTCTCTCTGCCTTTTCATCAGTTTTCCCCTGGACTAGGAGCTTCTCGTTGCAGAGACCCCAGTCCAAAGGATGCGCTGTGCTCCTAGCACTGCTTTCTTGATGGTATGAGGTCCCCAATTCTCTGCTTGCTTCCCTTTCCTTTTATCTCTTGAGAGATAAAAGGTGGTACAGGCCACACCCCAGGGAAACTCCCTTTACATTGGGCCAGGGATGTGACCTGGGTAGAGGTGGTGTTACAATCCCACCCTAATCCTCTTTAACATAAAATTACAATTACAAAATGGAGGCCAACCACACAATTCTGGGAATCATGGCCCACCAAATTGATACACACATTTTTTGGGGGACATAATTCAAACAATGACTTTCTGTTTACCCAACTCAATTCACACATGGAGAACATTGCAACCCAGCTAAAGTATCTAAGCTTGGGTCAATGATAAGATTCTCCTGGGGGGTTTACATCATAAAACCTCGAAAGTGAACCCGCCAAGGATCAACATCAGGGAGGAGACGTGACCACAGGGGCCTCTTAGACTAAGGAAGGGCAGAGTAAGCAATTCCTACTGAGGCTCTGAGGATCTCTTCTAGATGATGGGACCCTGCAGGCATTAAACTTACCTTAACCACACCAGATACATTGGGTTTGAGGAGATTTGCATGAAGTATATAGCAATGTAGATACATCAAAAGTTAAAGAGAATGATCAAGAGTTGCTTTTGGTGGCTAGAGAATATCTTTAGAGTGAGCGTATCTGCATTAAGAGTATCAATAGCCTCTCAGAGGTTCAAGTGTAACAGGTTCTGCAATTGCCTGCTTCAATTAATCAATCAATATATCCATGCCCTCTCCCTCTCTCCCTTTCCTTTTCTCCTCTTACTTTTTTCCTCCTTTCTCCCCCGTCTCTCCTTCCCACTATCACCCTACCAACTCTCTCTCTCCCGACTCACACTATGGAAGTGGATCACATTTTACTGTGACCCCTGCTTGGCTTAGATTCAACTGAATTTGCCTTTATCACATCGATTGCATCCTTGTCTACTTCACCAAGAAGACAAGATCCGAACTCAACCATAACTCTCAGGTCAAGGAGGCCAAATTCAAAACAAGAGGCTCAAGGAGATCCTAGAAAAGAGGGGTTTGTGAAAGTCATATGGGCTGGAAGAACTCATCAAATTAAAAAAAAAGTTGCTTTTTATAGAGGAAGCAAACAAAATTTGGATGACTCAGAGGAAGGAGTTCTGCCAGGTGGAGAAGTGAATTACTGACTCTGTTTGAGGTCTCTCCTATTCTGAAAAACAACGCTTCACATGGTCCAATGCTCCATCAAGTGACCATTGTATTTCTTTTTGTCATTGTCAAACTTTTCAACCAGGAGGTATAGATTTCATTGCTTCATTTCTCTACCACCATTTCCTCTTCTTTCTGCAGCTGAATGAACTGGCACCTTCAAGAATCACTAACTACTAGATTCTATGTTCGCATTTAGTCCTCGTTTCTTTTCTTTTTATTTTTTTGCTGTCCTTAATAACAACCAAGATAATCAACTTTTCTTGAAGTTGTTTCCTTTCTTGGGTTTGTGTTAAAACCATTCTCTTGTTATGCTGCTACCTCTTTGGTGTTTCATCTTTGTATACACACACACACACACACACACACTATTTTTTGTTTTTCTTGAACTGTAGATGAAGGTTTACAGAACAAACTAGCTTCTCATTAAGCAGAACATTTATTGTTTTATGGCGTTGGTTGACAACCCCATGTCATGTTCCCTATTACCAGCTTTCCTGTCCCCTCCTGCCTTCTAGTCCTTGCCCCTGGGCTGGTGTGCCCCTTTAGTCTTGTTTTGGCCTATGGGTCTGTCTAATCTTTGGCTAACAGGTGAGCCTCTGGAGTGACTTCATTACTGGGCTAAAAGGGTGTCTGGAGGCCATACTCTCAGGGTTTCTCCAGTCTCTGTCAGGCCAGTAAGTCTGGCCTTTTTTTTGTGAGTTAGAATTTTGTTCTATATTTTTCTCCTGCTCTGTCCGGGACCCTCTATTGTGATCCCTGTCAGAGCAGTTGATGGTGGTAGCCGGGCACCATCTAGTTGTACTGGACTCAGTCTGGTGGAGACTGTGGTAGTTGTGGTCTATTAGTCCTCTGGACTAATCTTCCCCTTGTGTCTTTCGTTTTCTTCACTCTCCCTTGCTCCCAAAAGGGTGAGACCAGTGGAGTATCTTAAATGACTGTTCACAGGCTTTTAAGACCCCAGATGCTACTGACCAAAGTAGAATGTAGAACATTTTCTTTATAAAATATGTTACGCCAATTGAGCTAGATGTTCCTTGAGATCATGGTCCCCACAGCCTTCAGCCCAGCAGTTCAGTCCCTAAGGGAGTTTGGATTTGTCCATGGAACTTCCATGACCTTGCTTTGGAAAAGTTGTCCTGGCTTCCCCAGTATTGTGTACTGTCTTACCCTTCACCATAGTTACCACTTATCTATTGTCTATTTAGTGTTTTTCCACCCCACCCCTTCCCTCCCTTGTAACCATCAAAGATTGTTTCTTTTTGTGTGTAAACCTTTTCATGAGTTTTTATAGTAGTGGTCTCATACAATATTTGTCCTTTTGACACACACACACACTTTTAGTCAATATAGTGAACTAAACTGACAGAGAAATATCTACTCTGCTATTTAAAATATAGGTAAATTCCAAACAATTACCAGCTTAAATTTATATCTGTTGTTATTGTTGTTGCTAGTTGCCACTGATAAAATTCTACCTGATGACAACCCCATGTGTGCAGAGTAGAACTGCTCCATAGGGTTTTCAAGGCTGTGACCTTTTGGAAGCAGACCACCGGGCCGGTCTTCCAAGGCACGTCTGGGTGTGTTCAAATTGCCACTCTTTCAGCTTGTACTCAAGTGCTTAACCATTTGTGCCACCAAGGGACCCATTCAAAAATATTAAAGCCTCCAGAAAAAAAAATGGGATCTCAAAGTCAAAATAGTGAACAGGAGCTAAAACATAAATGGCTCATAGTGGTATTAGAATTGGACTTAAGCCTTAACCAATGGAAGCTGAAGTTTTAACTCTTGCATGGGAAGGAGTCCAAGTCATATGCCCAATGTGCAATGGGAGTGGGAACTACTCGAATAAAATCAAGATTCAAAAATGGCTGCCCATTCATGAAAGAAGTAGAAAAACTCCACCCACTAGGGCAGTGTCCAGAAAACTTTTCTTCCGAGGGGTGGGGCCAAGACGGTGGAGTAGTCAGGTGGCTTCCTATATCCCTCTTACAACAGAGACCTGGAAAAACAAGTGATTTGATTGTATATGAATATCTAGGAGCCCTTAAGGCAAAGTTGAGGAATCGGACTGAGTGGTGGGGGGAGAGGGAGATGGCTCTGAGGAAGTGAGAAGTGCCAGACCAGACTCAGCTCCAGCTCTTCAGCCCTGACTGGCTCTGAGGTACGCAGTGAAGCAGGCAAACAGCTCCACGTGCTCGCTCGGGGGGGCAGTTTCCACATCAAGAGAGATCTGGCAGCAGAGATTCTGCTTCAACACTCTGAACCAGTGAAAAGCAGCTCCCAACTGGCTAAAGATAAGTACGTGCATGCGGCCTTTCGTGAGGATTTAAAAAGGAAAAAAAGCCCATTTTGGAAAAACCTCTCTCTCTTTTACCTCCTCCCTCCCTGCTCTGCACTGGTCTGGGCTTCCAAAGTCTGAGTCCCCTGGGCCGGAAGTAGATCCCAAAAGGCACCCTGACCCATTCTCCTGGCTTGGAGAGGGAACAAATAAGCTACTGACTCCCCTAAGCCAGGAACTCAGGGTCAACACAGCTCCTTTGCTAGGCACACACAGACTCTGAGTGCCTTACAGCCCTGTATAGACTTGTGTGGACACATCTCAACAGCATTAGCCCTTACTACCACAGGACAACAGGGTAAACATATAAAGTCTAACTTCAACTGTTTCAGCTGTGAAGTGGCAGATTTGTGACCCTCAACACAGCCCTGCCCTTTGAGCAGTCATCTTTACCAATCTGCACCAGGGGCATCAGGATTGGTGGCTCCACCTATGCCATCTAGTCACCTGCTACACAGGTCCAAGAATAAGTGGTGCCCTCGAATCTTTATAGCCAACAGAGTGGGGTGCTCATAGTCTGGCTGAAAAACTCAACTACCTACTCACCCTAGGGAATAGGGACACGCTTTCCTTTCACACTCTCAGGGGCAGTTGTCAGCCCCCTGCCTGGCTCAGTGCGTGACCCCCTACTGCAGCCAGATACCTGTGCCTACACCAATCACCCATGCCTCTCTAAGACTGTAGGTGAGAGCCTGCACCACACACTTGGTGACCAACAGCCCGGACACCTGAGCTGAACCCATATAGGAAAATTTAATGGACTCCTGTGTGCACATACTCAGTTACAGAACTAACTACAAACTAGCACACATGAGCAGCCTATTTGGGCATATCAAAACAAAACAAAACAAAACAAGAAGCTAGGACTCACTAAACAAATACAAAATAAAATTATAATAACTTATTGCTGGCTTGGAGAAAGCAGTCAATATCAAATCACATAAAGAGGTAGTCCATGATGGATTCAGCAAGCTTCCAAAATAAAGAATCAAGAAATTCTCTGGAGGAAGAGAAATTCTTGGCATTACCAGAGGCAGAATACAAAAGATTAATATAAGAACTCTTCTAGAAATTAGGAAGGAAATTCTCAAAATGCAGAAACAGCCAAAGAACAGACAGACAAAGCAGTAGTGGAACTTAAAAAAAAATGTAATTCAAGAACATAATGATAAATTTAATAGGCTGCAAGAATCCATAGAGAGACAGCAATCAGAAATCCAGAAGATTAATAATAAAATTTCAGAATTGACAACTCAATAGAAAGTCATAGGAGCAGAATTGAGGCAGTAGAAGTTAGAATTAGTGACATTGAAGATAAAGCACTTGACACCAACTTATCTGAGGAAAAATCAGATAAAAGAATTAAAAAGAATGAAGAAACTCTAAGAGTTATGTGGGACTCTATCAAGAGAAATAACCTACGAGTGATTGGAGTACCA
>NW_004443995.1:3496205-3497911 GCF_000243295.1 Trichechus manatus latirostris
ACATTATAATCAAACTTACCAAAACCAAAGATAAAGAGAGAATTTTAAGAGCAGCTTGGGATAAAAGAAAAGTCATCTACAAAGGAAAGTCAATTAGAATAAGCTTGGACTACTCAACAGAAACCATGCAGGCAAGAAGGCAATGGGATGACATATATAAAGCCTTGAAGGAAAACAACTGCCAGCTACAAATTATATATCCAGCAAAACTGTCTCTCAAATATGATGGCAAAATTAGGGTATTTCCAGATAAACAGAAGTTTGGGGAATTTGCAAAAACTAAACCGAAATTACAAGAAATACTAAAGGGAGTCCTACGGTTAGATAATCAACAACATCAGATAAAAACGCAAGACTAGAACACAGGACAGAGCAACCAGATTTTGACTCAGACAGAGAAGTTGAAAATATATCAAAGCTAAAACATTGAAAATAGGAAAACAAAACAGAGATATCAATATGTAAAAAAGGACAACATTAAAACAAAAAAGAGGGACTTAAAAACGCAGACATAGATTTTTCATACGGAGGGGAAGTCAAGGCGATATAAAGAAATAAAAGACTGGTATAAACTTAGAGAAATAGAGGTAAATATTAAGGTAACCACAAAGGAATATAACAATCCTACAAATCAAAATGAAAAAGTAGAAAAGTATAAAGACTCAGCAAACACAAAATCTACAATAATGAAAAAGATGAAAAAACTACATAAAGAAAAACGACTCAGCACAGAAAATAAAGGGGAACAAAGAAACTGTGAACAACACACAAAAAGAGACATTAGGATGACAGCACTAAACTCATACCTGTCAATAATTATGCTGAATGTAAACGGACTTAATGCACCAATAAAGAGAAGAGAGTGGCAGATTGGATAAAAAATCATGATCTGTCTATAAGTTGCCAAAAAGAGATGCACCTTAGATTTAAAGACACAAACAGGCTAAAACTCAAAGGAGGGAAAAAAATATATCAAGCAAACAACACTCAAAAAAGAGCCGGAGTGGCAATATTAATCTCTGACAAAATAGACTTTAAAGTAAAATCCACCACAAAGGATAAGGAAGGACACCAGATAATGATTAAAGGGTCAATACACCAGGAGGACATAACTATAATAAATATTTACACACCCAACTACAGGGCTCCAAAATACGTAAAACAAATTCTAACAGCACTGAGAAGGAGATAAACAGCTCCACAATAGTAGTAGGAGACTTCAACACGCCACTTTCGGTGAAGGACAGAACATCCAGAAAGAAGCTCAACAAGGACATGGAAGAGCTAAATGCTACAATCAACCAACTTGATCTCATAGACATATACTGAACACCACACCCAACAGCAACCAAGTATACTTTCTTTTCCAATGCACATGGAACATTTTCCAGAATAGACCACGTATTAGGCCATAAAGCAAGCCTTAACAAAATCCAAAACATCTAAATATTACAAAGCATCTTTCCTGACCATGAAGCCATAAAGGTGGAAATCAACAACACAAAAAGCAATGAAAAAAATTAAACATATAGAAACTGAACAACACCTTGCTCAAAAAACTACTGGGTTATAGCAGAAATTAAGGATGGAATAAAGAAACTCATAGAATTAAATGAGAATGAAAACACATCCTACCAGAATCTTTGGGACGAGCAAAAGCAGTGTTCAGAGGTCAGTTTATAGCAATAAATGCACACATCCAAAAA
>NW_004443995.1:3501478-3504317 GCF_000243295.1 Trichechus manatus latirostris
AGTGTGCTGTTGCAGAATGGGGTGAGCAATTAGGGTCACATAACAATGTATGTATAAAATTTTGTATGGGAGACTAACTTGAAATGTAAACTTCATTTAACTACAAGAATAAAAAAAGAAAACTTTTCTTCCATATGAGCCTTTGGATAGAAAAGTAAACATTTACTTTTAGAACCCAGACCAATGCCATGAAGGCTGAAATGTAGGGAGCTGAAATCAAGAGATTAACAGTAAAACCTGCTGTAGAATGCATTAATCATATAGGATGCAAGCAGAGGCAAAGAAGAAACCAGCCTCTAAAGATACTTCCACAATCCAAGCCCTGTGGAACTCCTACAAAAACAATCTCTGAGGATTACTTCATAGTCAATAGTTATAAACAACACAAGGGAAAAACCACCATGAGAATCACCAATTATAAATAGTAGGGAAAAAACTGAAAAAGTATTAAAAATTAACATATTTAAAATATTCAAAGAATATTGAAAGTCATAAGGTAAGATTTTTAAAAAGTAATGGCAAATTTTTGAAATGAATCATTAAAAAAATTATTGATATGCAAATATCAATGGGCAGATGGAAGCATAGACTAGACATGATCAAAGAGAAAATTAGTTAATTTGAAGATAAATCTGAGGAAATTGTCCAGAATGTCTCACAGAGATGGACAGATGAAAAAATATGAAATAAAATTTAAGAGACAAAGATTCTATAATGAAAATCTCTAAAATGTTCCAAAAGCAGTAATAAAGAGAACGGAAGAGAGATAATATTCAAATAGTTGAGAAGTTTCCGGAACTAAAGAATGACAAGGATTCTCACATTGAAAGAATATCTGTGTTATAGGCTGGATAAGTAAAAACAAATACTTCATGTAGACACATACTATTAAAACTTCAGAACAAACACAAAGAAAAATAATAAAAGCTACAAATGTTAAGACAGAAGATTTTCTTAAACAGACATTTATAATGATAACTGACTTTTCATCAGGAATAACAGATTCCAGAAAACATGAAAAATAATCATCCAACTACAATCCTATACCAACTAAAGTATCATTCAAGCCTCAGAGAGAGAAAAAAAAAAACACTTTTAGATAGTCAAGATTTGGAGAGTTTACTAATTATAGATTTGCAATTAAAGAACTCTAAGTGGTGTACCTCAGCAGGAAAGAAATTAAAATCATACAAAGAAATGAGAAAAAAAAGTAATGAGATTCAAAGAGTAATGATGAGCAAATAAATTGGTAATAAATTTGTTGGAAAATCTAAATAACACTTTAAAATTAAAAATCAACCAAACAAATGAAAAACTACCTTATAGAACCAGAATTCTTTTTTTTTTTACAGTGTTTCAGCAGAAGTTTATTATTTTTTATAAAAATATCCCTGTAGTTAGTTATAACAACAAAAATTTTTTTCGTAAGTGCAGCTTACGTGTATCAATACATCTACAAGGCTAAAACTCCATGCTAATTTACTTTTTGAACCTTCTAATGCACTCTGGTGAGAGCTGTTATTATTACCCAATTACAATGATGCTTTGAGTCACACGGTCTCATTTGCACACGCTGTTGTTTCGTTGTTGCCGGTGTTTTTTATAGTCACTGATTCTGTCAAATGTTCCAGTGTTTTGCTACAATATTGTGGAAATTAGCACTGCACCCAGTCATTTGTCTTTTTTTTTAGAATCAGAATGGTCTCCGTATATGCATAAAGAATAACTGCTCAGAATAAACCTTATGTTTCAATTTCTTCGAGTTTTGATTTAAAAAAAATTTTTTATTGTACTTTAGATGACGATTTACAGAACAAACAGTTTCTCATCAAACAGTCAGTACACATATCATTTTATGACATTGGTTAAGAACCCCACGACTTGTCAACACTCTCCCTTCTCGACCTTGGAGGACCTTTTATTTTGGTGAAAATATACATAGCCAAAGTTACACCATTTCAAAAGTTTCTACATGTACAATTTAGTGACATTGATTACTTTCTTCCAGTTGTGCTGCTATTCTCACTATCCTTTTCCAAGTTATTCCATTACCATTATCTTCAACTCACTGCCCCCTAGGCTTCCCATCAAACCTTTTGAATAGCGTTGTCAATTTGATCTCACATAGATGATTTTTTTTTGTGCCTTAGATGAAGGTTTGAAGAACAAATAGTTTCTCATTAAACAGTACACATATTGCCATATGACAATGGTTAAGAACCCCATGACATGTCAACACTGTCCCTTGCCAACCTGGGGTTCCCTATCACCAGCTTTCCTGTCCCCTCCTGCCTTCTAGTCCTTGTCTCTGGATTGCTGTGCCTCATTAGTCCCGTTTTGTTTTATGGAGCTGTCCAATCCCCAGCTAAACGGTGAGCTTTGGGAGTGACTTCACCACTGAGGTAAAAGGGTGTCTGGGGGCCATACTCTTGGAATTTCTCCAGTCTGTCAGGCCAGTCAGTCTGGTCTTCTTTTCTTGAGTTAGAATTTTGTTCTACATCCTTTTCCAGCTTTGTCCAGGACCCTCTGTTGTGATCCTGGTCAGAGCAGTCAGTGGTGATAGCCAGGTACCATCTAGCTGTAGTGGTCTCAGTCTGGTGGAGGCCGTGGTAGCTGTGGTCCATCAGTCCTTTGGACCAATCTTTTCCTTGTATCTTGTTTTCTTCCATTTTCTTTTCTCCCAAAGGGGTGAGACCAGTTAAGTATCTTAGATGGCTGCTCACAGGCTTTTAAGACCCCAGATGCTACTCACTAAGAGAACGTAGAACATTGTCTTTATAAACTGTGTTATGCCAATTGATCTAGATGTTCCCTGAGACCATGGTCCCTACAGCCCTCC
>NW_004443995.1:3505877-3534351 GCF_000243295.1 Trichechus manatus latirostris
CTTTTTTCTATTTTTCCTCAAACAGAGTTGTATCCAAGTGTTTGTCTTCAATTTTGCTGATCCTATCTTCCATCGTTTCAAACCTGCTCCTCAGCCCTTCTATGACACTGTCCATTTCTGAAATCTTGTTTTCTTTTGGATTCCTAATTGTTGTTTTTGTATGTTTTCTAGTTACGAATTTATTTTGGCATTTTGTTCCTGTATTATTTTATTGAATTCTTCCATTTTTTGGTTGATATTTTCAGTGAATTTGTCTGCCTTTTCCATGAATTTGTATCTTTTTTCCTCATTTTTGTTTGCTCTTTGCTTCAACTCTTGGATAATTCTGAACATTAAAGATTTGAATTCCCTATCAGTTAGGTCTAGTGCCTTTTTGTCTACTGGAAACTCATCTGGTGCTTTATTTTGGATGCCTACTGGAACCATTCTGTCCTGTTTTTGTAAATGTTTTGATATTGTCTGCTGTCTTCGGGGCATTCAGTGGTTATTTAATTTGTGTATTGATTGTAGAATTTGTTTGTTTTGTCCTGCTTTTTTGTTTTATTTGGTTATGTATGAGCAGGTGGACAGTGCGTTCTTTGTTGTTTGCTTGTCTGTGGGCACGAAACTTTTCACCTCCTTCTCCAATGGGCAGGGTCAGTCACTGAGGTATGGTACAGCAGGGAAGGTCCAGCTGAAGGGGAGTTGCTGGGATGGGTTGTTTGTGGCACGTACCAGGGCTGACAGTGCAGACCAAGAATCAGTGCAGGGCAAGTTCCAGTAGGCTGGGTCTGTGTTGCTTGGGAGTGGGGTGTTCAGTGCACAGTGCAGGTAGGCAGGAAGGAGAGGGTAGAATGTGATGTGTTGAGCTAAGATGGGTATGGGAGAGATGATAGAAAGTAAAGTGGAACAGTAGCCAAAAACATACACACCAAAAAGAGTGCTAAGAGAGCTTGCTATTGGAGTGGAGAGATGAGAGACTGAGAAATGAGGAAAAACAAAAATGAAAAAAAAGAAAAAATGTAAGAGAAAAGCAATGAATAAATTGAGAAACTTGAAATGAAGAAAGACAAAAAGGGACTAAGAGAGAGAAGAAAACAAAACAAAGAAACAAAAAAAAACCAAAAAGAAAAAAAACAAGAAAAAAGAAATGCCCCCAGGGATGTCCCTGTGCGTCTGCGCAGAGTAAGGGAGTAGCTTCCAAGCCATGCAGCACTGCCCAGCTAGAAGGGGCTCCCAGGGTGAGAAAAGAAAAAGGAAACAAACAAACAAATCAAAACAGAACAAATCAGAGCAAACGAACAAAAAAGCCCTGGCAGTCCTACCAGCGTGGCGGCATGGGCCGGGAAGCAGTTTCATAGTCAAGTGGTATTTCGCAGCCTTTCAGGAAGAAGCAGAGATGGCACACAGAGCCAGGTATTTAAGAGAAAGGAGAGGTAGGTGGTGAGAGGTAAGGTAGAAATCTAAAGAAGCAGAAAAAAGCAACACCAGCAGCCAACAAAAGGCACTCAGGTCAGTGCGGGTGGATGGATTCCAAGCGACACCGGGGTGCTTCCTGGCCAAGAGGCTGTGGCTGCAGGAAGCAGAGGAGGCTAAGTGGGGGTGAAGAAGGGTGGGGGTGGGTGGGAAAGCCTATATCACGGGTTACCGGTTGTTCTGTCTCCTGCTGGAAACTCCGTGAAGTTGCTTTCTTTTACCCCCTGTTCATAGATCTCCAATAGGAGTTCAAGATGGCAGATCTGTGCTGCTGTAGTTGATAGGGGACCTCTGCATGTATCTCTCCTTGCTCTTTGTTCTCCGTCAGTTTCTTATTCCATTCGGTGCTTGGCTGAGTTCTTTATCTCTTCATTTGATGCATAAGGTTTCAGGATTGATCAGTTCTTCTGATCTTTGCTGCGGAGGGACGGGGTGGTGCTTCTGACTATAGCGCCATGTTGCCTGGAAGTCCCTAATGATTGGTGTCATGGGACATGTCCACAACCAGGATAAATGTCCTCCTACTGTCCAGTGTCAGCAGAGTCTGTCAGCGGGCCGGGTCCAGCTCCTGGCTGCGACCTCGGCGCCCACTCACAGCAAGCTGGGCACCAGGAATGGTGGCCACGGCAGCGCAGGCGGGGAGCGAAGGCAGCTAGGGTGTTGGGCTTGGGAGAGGTGGCCGCAGGGGATGCTTCGGCGGGGCGCTAAGGCGGGAGGAGGCCGACACGGAAAGGAGGGCGTGGGCTGGCGGGCAGGCCACTCCTACCGCACCTTCCCTCCCTCTCCTCTCCCTTCCCTCTGCCTCTCCTCGCCTCTGCCTAGAACCAGAATTCCTGAAATAAAAAATATGGATATGGAAGGGAGTAGATCATAGTTAAACCATTCTAAGGTCATTGTACAGTAAAAAAGGAAAGAAAAAGATATTGTTTAACTTTTGACTTGTTGAATACACTCAAAATTTTAAAGATCTCCTTGAAAAGTTAAAAATAGAATTACCATATGACCCAGCAACTCCTCTCCTAGGTATATACCAAAAGACGAAAGCCGGATCTCAAACAGATAATTATACACAAATGTTCATTGCAGCATTATTCACAATAGCCAAAAGATGGAAACAACCCAAACGCCCAAGAATGGATAAATAAAATGTGGTATATGCACATTTTATTATTATTATTATTTTATTATTATTATTATTATTCAGCCATGAAAAGAAATAAAGTTCTGATACATGCTATGACATGGATGAACCTTGAAAACATTGTGCTGAGTGAAATAAGTCTGTCATAAAAGGACAAATACTGTATAAGTCCACTTCTGTGAAATATCTAGAATAGGTAAATGCATAGAGACAAGCATTTATTAATGGTTACCAGGGATTAAGAGGAGAGGGAAATGGGGAGTTATTGCTTAAGGGGTACTGAGTTTATTTTGGGGGTTATGAAAAACTTTGTAAATAGATAGTGGTGATGGTTGTACAACATGGTGTACGTAATTAATGTCACTAAATCGCACACTGAAAAATGGTCAAAATGGCATTTTTTCTGTTATATATATTTTATGATATTAAATTTAAAAAAATTTTAAAGGCAACCAATGAAAGACTAGAAATAAAAGTGAAAGCATTAAAACCAGTGGAAGAAAGATAAGAGAATAAAGAAAACTCAATCAATCCAAAAAAAGATAGGAAAGAAAAAAAAAATCATGATAAATAAAATCACCACCTAGATAGAAAGTGTAAGTATAAATATATCACTAATCATGATATCATTGACATCAAACTTGCCAGTTAAAACATAAAGATGACCAATGGAAAAAAAAAGCAAAAGAATCCATGCTCATGAAGGCACATTTAAAGGAAATTGATGGAAAATAGTTAAAAATAATGGTGGGAGGGAAATAGATAGCAGGTAACTAAATACTAATCTAAAGAAAAATGATGTAGTGACAAGAAAGAGGCACAAATAGGACAGTCAGAGGGTGAAGATGTGGGGAAGGCCTGAATGACTCTACAGAAATGAAACTTGAGGTGTGACGTAACAGGTACTGAGGAGGTTTTTGGTAGTCAGACTAAAGCCACTGGGTGCCCCTAGACTGCTTTAAAATCTATTTTCAATAGACTGGAAATGGAGTTTGATTTTCAGTAACTTTTATATCACCATCACAATTCAATGGGTGAAGTAATGGTCTTTTCAGTAAATAATTGTGGGTGTTTATTGAGTATCTACATGGGAAAAATGATCTTTGACCCCTACTTAACATTGTACACAAAAATTAATTCAAAATGGATTATAGATCTTAATGTGAAAAGTAAAACAATAAAGCTTCTAGAAGAAAACATAGGAGAATATGTTCATGACTTTAGAGGTAGGCAAAGATTTCTTAAATAGAGCAAAAATCTTGTTGTTAGATGTCGAGTCGGTTCTGACTCATAGTGACCCTATGTACACCAGGATAAAACTGCCCAGTCCCTTGCCGTCCTCTCAGTCGTTGCTATGTTTGAGTCCAATGTTGCAGCCACTGTGTCAATCCATCTCGTTAAAGATCTTCCTTGTTTTTTGCTGACCCTCTACTTTACCAAGCATGCTGTCCTTCTCTAGGGACTGGTCCCTCCTGATAGCATGTCCAAAGTACGTGAGACGAAGTCTGTCTATCCTTGTTTCTGAGTAGCACTCTGGCTGTACTTCTTCCAAGACAGATTTCTTCATTCTTCTGGCAGTCCATGGTATATTCAATATTCTTCACCAACACCACAATTCAAATGCAATTACTCTTCTTTGGTCTTCATTCACTGTCCAGATTTCGCATGCATATGAGGCAATTAAAAATACCATGGCTTGAGTCAAGCGCACCTTAGTCCTCAAAGTGACATCTTTGCTTTTCAACACTTTAAAGGGGTCTTTTGCAACAGATATGCCCAACACAATACATCATTTGATTTCTTGACTGCTGCTTCCATGAACGTTGATTGTGGATCCAAGTAAAATGAATCCTTGACAACTTCAGTATTTTCTCCATTTATCATGATATTGCTTATTGGTCCAGTTGTGAGGAGTTTTGTTTTCTTTATGTTGAGGTGTAGCCCATACTGAAGGCTATGGTCTTTGATCTTCATCAAGTACTTCAAGTTCTCTTCACTTTCAGCAAGCAAAGTTGTGTCATCTGCATATCGCAGGTTGTTAATGAATCTTCCTCCAATCCTCATGCTGTGTTCTTCTTCATATAGTCCAGCTTCTCGTATTATTTGCTCAGCATACAGATTGAATAAGTATGGTGAATGGATACAATCTTGACGTACACCTTTTCTGATTTTAAACCATGCAGTGTCCCTTGTTCTATTCCAATCACTGCCTCATGGTCTATGTATAGGTTCCACATGAGCACAATTAAGTGTTCTGGAATTCCCATTCTTCGCAGTGTTATCCATAATTTGTTATGATCCGCACAGTCGAATGCCTTTGCATAGACAATAAAACACAGGTAAACATCTTTCGGGTATTCCCTGCTTTCAGCCTAGATCCATCTGACATCAGCAGTGATATCGCTCTTTCCATGTCCTCTTCTGAATGCAGCTTGAATTTCTGGCAGTTCCCTCGTTGACGTATTACTTTAATCGTTTTTTAATTATCTTCAGCAAAACTTTACTTGCAAATGATATTGTTAGATAATTTCTACATTCTGTTGGATCACATTTCTCTGGAATGGGAACGTATACGGATCTCTTCCAGTCAGTTGTCTAGGTAGCTGTCTTCCAAATTTGTTGGCATAGATGAGTGAGTGCCTCCAGTGCTGCATCCACTTGTTGAAACATCTCAGTTGGTATTCCATCGATTCCTGGAGCCTTGTTTTTCACCAATGTCTTCAGTGCAGCTTAACTTCTTCCTTCAGTACCATCAGTTCTTGATCATATACTACCTCCTGAAATGGTTGAGTATCATCCAATTCTTTTTGGTACAGTGACTCTGTGTATTCCTTCCATCTTCTTTTGATGCTTCCTGTGTCGTTCAATATCTTGCCCATAGAATCCTTCAGTATTGCAACTCGAGGCTTAAGTTTTTCCTCAGTTCTTTCAGCTTGAGAAATGCTAAGCATGTTCTCTTTTGGTTTTCTAACTCCAGGTCTTTTCACATTTCAGATAATACTTTGTCTTCTTGACTCACCGTTTGAAATCTTCTGTTCAGCTCTTTTATGTGATCATTTTTTCCTTTTGCTTTAGCTACTCTACGTTCAAGAGCAAAAAGTACTAACCATTAGAAGTAAGGTTGCTCAATTGCACTTTATTAAATTTAAGAACATTCTCTTCACCAAAAGATACTGTTAAGAGAGTGTAGAGGCAAATCACAGACTGAGAGAAGATGTTCACAGTACATATATCTGAGAAAGGATTAGTGTCCAAATATATAGAAAGACCCTATAAATCAATAAAAAGACAAACAACCCAAGTTTTTTTAAGTGAGTAAAAGAAAGTCTTTTCACAAAAGAGGATAGCCAAATGGCCAATAGGTATATAAAATTTACTTAATATCACTATGCATCAGGAGATGCAAATTAAAATCACAATGAAGTACTTTTATACACCCACCAGCATGACTAAAATTAAAAGGACCAATAGTACAAACTGTCAGCAAGGTTATTGAGCAATTAGTACACTCATACTTTTACTGGTGGGAGTTGCAGTTAAAACAACCATTTTGGAAAAGTGTTTAGCAATATCTGCTATAGCTAAACCATGCCTACCGTATGACCTATTCATCCTGCTCCTAGGTATATAGCCAAGAGAAATGAGCTTGTCCACCAAAAGACATGTACAAGAACGTTCATAGCAGCTTAGTTTAAAATAGCCAAAATTTGGAATGAACTCCAATGTCCAGCAGAATGGATAACTTATGGAATATTCATTCATACAATAGAAAAACACACAGCAATAAAAAATAACTAATGCTATATACAAAATGAAAGAATATCACAGAGATAATGAGAAGTGAAAGAAACCAGATACTAAAGAGTGCACATTGTATGATTCTATTCATATGATTTCAAGAACACGCAAAACTAATCTATGGCAATAAAAGTGACTGGAGTGGTTACCTCTGGGATGGTGGTAAGGGATATTGGGGAACGAACATTAGAGAGCTTCTGGGATGTTGGAAATATTTTATATCTTGATCCAGGAGGTCAGATATACACATATACGTGTATACATGCGTGTGTGTGTGTGCGTTTGGTATGTGTGTAAAAATTAACTGGGTTATACTCTTGAAATCTGTGCTCCTCACTGTATGTATATTAT
Organism: Trichechus manatus latirostris; assembly: GCF_000243295.1. Taxonomy (NCBI): domain Eukaryota; kingdom Metazoa; phylum Chordata; class Mammalia; order Sirenia; family Trichechidae; genus Trichechus; species Trichechus manatus. The sequence continues at coordinate 3,512,623 of NW_004443995.1, forward strand.
GTCTTGATAAAAAATAAACCCTTTGAGATAGGAATCTATCTCACCCCATTTGAGGGAAAGAGTAGTTCTATTCTGGATAAGTGAAAAGAAAAAATGGAAAAATTTTCTGGGAAAAATGTGGTGATGTGGGAACTACAAAACTTTCACCTTTAGCTTCATTCATATAGTTTGTCTCTGGAAGACTTCAACCCAAGTACAACCACAGTTTTTGGAAAGAAAGCTTGTAATCTTCCCACTGGCGGATACAAAACTGCCCCTTGGTGAGGCTCCAGCTTAGTGTTATCATCAGTAGCTAATTGTGCTAAATGTTTTGCATACATTTCTTATTTAATCTACAATAAAAACCAAACCAAACCTCTTGCAGTCAAGTCAATTCTGACTCATAGTGACCCTATAGGACAGAGTAAAACTGCCCCATAGGGTTTCCAAGGAGTGGCTGGTGGATTCAAACTGCCGACCTTTTGGTTAGCAGCCAAGCTCTTAACCACTGCGCAACCAGAGCCCCTAATCTACAATAGTCCTACGCATATGAGGGAGTATTATTATTATCCCTACTTTACATATGAAGAAAATGAGGCTTAGCAAAGTTAAGTAACTTGTTCAGGGTCAACATAGCTAGTTAACACCAGAATAGCCTACTGGTCATACCTGTCTGATCTGCCACTTGCAGGAGATGGTCCAGCCCAGTGAAGGTGCTGACCCTGAGGGTGCTGCCACAACAGGATCCTTGAACTGAGGCAGGCAGGGTAGCAGGGTTTCAGCGGGAGGGCAAGACAATCTGTGGAGAAGAAGGTTTATGCTGGAAAATCCACATCAGTAATTGAATGCGGGGTGGGACTTCAGGGCCAAAATGAGGAATAGCATAAGAGGTCAGAGACGAAGGAAAAGAGTAGGCTGGACAGTGAGGTGAAAGGGTAACGAAAGGTAAGAAGACCATGGACTTTGCCATGAACACAACTGAGGTAACTAGTGCTGCTTTATCACAGGAGGAAGAGGGTCAGCTGGAGTTCAAGTGCAAAGCTGGGATAGACAATGCCTGCATGTATGTTTGTTTTTAACTTGCTAAATATATTTATTCCTGAGGTAGCCATTTAGCTAAATATAATTCAGACCACAGTGTGAATTATTTTCTTGTGCCTATAAAGTCCTACTACCACCTGCCTGTCAGTTTGTCTTACTGTGGTGGCTTGTGTGTGGCTGTGATGCTGGAAGCTATGTCACTGTTATTTCAAATACCAGCAGGGTCCCTCATGGTGGACAGGTTTCAGCAGAACTTCCAGACTAAGACAGACTAGGAAGAAAGGCATGGTGATCTACTTCTGAAATATAGCCACTAAACATTATGGATCGCAATAGAACACTGTTCAACTTGCTTGCTTTAGACACATCATTAGAAGGGATCAGTCGCTGAAGGAGAACATCATATTTGGTGAAGGAGAGGGCCTGCGAGGGCAAAGGAGACCCCCAGTGAGATGGCTTTGCACAATAGTCGCAACAATGGACTTGAACACGCCAGCGACCACGAGGATGACGCAGGACTGGGCAGTGTTTCTTTCTGTTGTGCGTAAATTCAAATACACGTGTTGGAGTTGACTCAGTGGCATCTGTCTATGTATCTATGAAGTCCCAAGTTAAAAAAAAAACCCTTTTCAATGTTGCTAAGAAATAACTAGATAGACTCAATCAACATTAGGGTTCTCCAGTCAGAGATAGACCGTACCACTTACCCTTAAATTCAGAGACTGGAGAGGCATTCCATCTTTAACTGTTATATAACAATGATTCTCTCTCTAATGAGATAAAGTCAGTGGTTTAGCTTTGTCTGGTTCTGTGTCAATCAGAAATATAGAATATATTTTCATATTTCTTAAGTTAAAATATCTCATTTTTAATGATGTTAGAAATTGAAAGTCCAAGATAAATGTTCTTATTGTGGGAAACATTCATTACAAACTTAAAACCCCTTGAACATAGAGAAAAACTGTGGCATTGATCAGGGTTAATATTTCCATAGAGAAATTTCCACTTATAGCCACCGTCTAGGAGGGACTCAATAAGGACAAATCTCTGATAATTGAAAATCTGTTCCTATTACACCTGCTGATCTACTTATTGAAAGTTACAAAATACAAATATTTAATATCCTGTCTTTATTATTATCAAAGTCAATCAAGAGTAAAAGGGAAATTGTTTCATGTCAGAGCACATTTTGGGAGAGGTAGCTAAACAGAATCAAAGCAAATACCAGTACTTAACAATTTGTCTTTCAGCACTGATCTTTAGGGGCATAAAACCTCCATTCCTCAGAAATGATTTGACACTACATCTATTTAAAGCAGGCATTTTCTTTCCTCTTCCCATCCTTTATGAGTGCAGTGGGGGTGGGGACCATGCATATTAACTTCCCTGGTCCACTGACAGGGCCGCCACGTAAGGTTCTGCTGGTTGTGCCCTGCACAAGGGTGTCTAGCTGAGGGTTGAATGAAGTCTGAAGTCTAACCGGTTCTATGCTGGCCAATCTGTGGACCCTGTTGAGGATTGCGCCTGCCTGGAGGCAGAGGTAACCTGTTGACTGACAGAAGCCCTGGGTGCCCACTGTCTTGTCTCTGAGTCCTGGTCCTTGAACAAAACTGACATAGGCAAGTACTAATGGCTAGACAATCCCACCTGTGCAGAACGTTTGCTGCTTTCTTGTACCTTAGGTGCTTATGATCACGGCTATGCAAGGCCACCTGGCTAGTTAGTTGCAGAGCTGCACTAGAAGATCTCCATTGCTGTGTCCTGGGCTTTGATAAAAGAATGAAAGCAAGTGGAGGCTTGACAATGTAATGATGAATTTCAAATTGATTGCCTGTGCAGTGGCTACACAGAGCAAGGCCTGGACAAAGGTAGGGTGGGGGCAGGGATGTGGAAAGAAGGTATCAAGGACAGGGAAGTGGCCCTGCTAGAGGGGAAGTGTTCCAACAGATGTTATCTCAAGTTAGCTGACTACACTTAAAACATTACACAGGCCAGATGACGTGTTTTAGACACTTATGATAAAAGGAAGAAATGGCTCAAAATCAAATACTAGAGAGTCCAGAAGAAAATGCATTGTTAGGTAGGAGAAAGGCTGGGGAGAGAGAGGGAGGTCAGGATAGCTTCTTCAAATTAAATGGATCAATTGTGCATTCTCAGCCTCCCCCAAATTGCTGCCTTTAGCCCAGGAAACCCCAGATCCCCTGCCTTGTGGCTCTTCAGTCCCCAAACTCTCTCTCCGCACCCAGTGTGGAACTCAGCCTAGAGGAGTGATGTAAAGAAAACCAAAATATGGGTTTATACTGGTTACCAACTCAGCCAAAAATGTTTCCTTGAATATTTGCCATTTGCCTGCTATCAATCACTCAGCTTCTAAGTGAATCCAAAGCAAAACTGTCTTTTTCTCCATGTCGGGAATGGAAAGCCAGGTCCCAATACAAACATAGTTTAGTTGTTTTTAGTGTGTGCCTCTTGTAGCAAAATTTATCCCTGACCTTGTGCTAAGGGGAAGGTAAGTGGAAGTCATGATTGTCACTGATAACATTTTTAAAAATTATATTACTAGTTGCTGTGGAGTCAGTTCCAACTCATAATGGCCCTATGTGTGTCAGAGTGGAACTGTGCTCCATAGGGTTTTCAATGGCTGATCTTTTGGAAGTAAATCACCAGACCTTTCTTCTGTGGTGCCTCTGGGTGGGCCTGAACTGGCAACCTTGCGGTTAGCAGCTGAGCTCATTAACCATTTGTACTACCCAGGACTTCTTGAAATTACATATAATCCATTAACTGTAGTACTTCACTAACTATCAAATTACATCTGAAGGGCCTACCCCTGGGATTAGAGAGAGTGGACAGAATTGAACAATCTTTGAAAGATGTCACTTTCCTGCCTTTGCTCCACACACTTCTCCCTCCTTATCTAAGTCTCACCTTTTCCTCAAGCCTCAGTTCCACCCCACCTCCTCAGTGGGACCTTCTCCAAGGACAGAAGTTAATGCAAACGGCTCTGCAGTGAGGCCACAGATCAAGGAATGAAAGATGGGAGAGAAAGTTGGACAAATGGCACCTGGTGGATTTGGGAAAAGGTGCACTTTTCTATACGAAAGTTACTTCAATTAAAAAAATTATCCACTATCACTTTTGTGACAGCAAACGCAAAAGCAAACATAGGTACTAACATTTCTGCGGTAAGTGGCCATCAGATGATCCAGAACTTTCAAATCTTCCTGGAAATGGTGGACCCCTAAAAAATATATTTGTAGACTTCCAGTGGCCTATGGCCTACAGTCTGAAAAACACTGACCTGGATCACGTTTAATAAATCCCTAATGGTGAACGCTCCCTCTGTCACGTTTACACAGAACACTACGTGACTGGTGCTCTTGGCCTGGGCAGTGTGGGGGCCCTGGATCCTCCAGTAATCCTTCTACATTTTGCTTCTTGGTAGGGTCACGTGTCTTTCTGTGAGGACACCTCCATCTCACAGGCCTTTCTTTCTTTCTTTTTTTTTTTTTTATTGTGGTAAGTATGTATGTAGCAAAACATTTGTTATTTCCAGAATCTTCACATGTGCAGTTGAGTGACATTAATTATGTTCATCATGTTGTCCAGCTATCACCCTTCCTCGTCCCCAAATTATACCATCACCCTTAACAGAAGCTCCGTGTCTCCTGAGCATTAGGCCTTCCTTTAAGCTTTCCTCTTCCTACAGTTTCCATGGCACTCAGACTAGGACAAAAATTCTTCCATCTAATTCCACACAAGGAAGTAAAACCAACCATTGTTATGTGGGCCTGGCTTAGAGGTATGTTTGTCTTGTCTTCAGTTTGAGAGTCTTATTTGTGGTAATGAAAGCAATTTTACATCCTGCAAGGTATTGAGTTTCTCAACAATTTTATGCCTCTCGAGGAAAAAAGCAACCAAAGAGAAAAGCATCTCTCCCAATGTTTACACAGGCTTTCTATGTCCAGGTACCATATTTAGTGTCCAGCTTTAACTGTCCTCCCAGCAGAGGGATAGGGTCAGCTCTTCACCTCACAGAGCAGAGAGTGAGCACTTTCAGGAATTTAACGTCCTGCCGCAAGGTACGTTCCATTGTTGGAGATGGGAGAAAAGTGCTGTCCTGAGAAACGTGTTTGCTGGTCAACAGTATGATGACCCTGTAACCACGGCTACCTGTTCAGTTAGTGTCAACACAACCACCTTCAATTCACTCTTCTGTGCAACTGTATACACACACAGAGACTTCTCAGTCTTGATAGGATTAGCGAGGACACAAGCATTCTCTTTAAAATCTTTTTTTCAATTACCTAGATGATTGAGATACTTGAGAAAACCATTACAGTGGAACTAAATAGTGTTTTGGATGCTATTAACTAAAAGTCTTTGATCCTCTGTGCTGTGGTTAGAAAAATTTTGGTAGGCTTTCCATAAAAGGTATTCTAGGCATTCAATATACTTAATGAAAAGCAGCAAGTCAACTCCCTGGGACACCCTGGTCCTCCAACCTAAGAGTGTGGAGAGTGGCGTCTGACCCTGATATCTGGGGCTGAACTGCACAGTCAGGGTGAGAACGTGATAAGAAAAGCAGCTCCTTGGCAGGACTGGAGCCCACTCTATGCAGGGGGCTTCATGTAGTATTTCATGTCCAATTTAGGGGCAGAGAGAAATATGTATCGCTGCACTGCAAGACCAGGAAGTAGGAATCTCTGGCTCAAGCTGAAAGGATGGCAGGACAGAGCCTGGGACAGAAAGGGTAGTGTTGGTGATCAGCTTGGCTACTCTGCAACCATGAGGGAGAAAGCCTGCCAACCATGACATTTCCATCATTATTCTTTTTTGGGGGGAGGGGGCTATTTTGTTTCTTTTGGTGGTAAATATACACGTAACAAAACATTTGACATTTCAACAATCTGAGCATGCACAGTTCAGTGACATACTATGTTCATCGTGTTGTTCAACCATCACCCTTATCCGTTCCCAAATTATCCCATTACCTTTAACAGAAGCTCAGTGTCCCCCAGGCATTCATTCCTCCCTTCTGCCTCCTTCCCACCCATCTCTGGTAACCACTAATGAACTTTGGTCTCTATATACTTGCTTCTTCTAGTTATTTCATTTACGTGGGATCATATAAATGGGAAAATGTTTGTCCTTTTGTGACTGACTTATTTCACTCAGCATAATGTTTTCAAGGTTCACTCATGGTAGAATGTATCAGAACTTAATTTCTCTTTATGTTGTTGTTATAGATTAAATTGTGTTCCCCCCAAAATATGTGTTATAAATCCTAACCCCATACCTGTGGTTATAATCTCATTTGGGAATTGAGTTTTCTTTGTCATGTTAATGAGGCAGTGTTTGTGTAGGTTGTGTTTTAAGTCAATCTCTTCCGAGATTTAAAGGAGCTGATTAAGCACACAGCCAGGAAGCAGAGATGGGGGAAGAAAGATGCCACACCACATGAAGATTGCCAAGGAACCAAGAAACAAAGGCTCAGAAGAGACAAGGACTTTCTTCCAGATCCCACAGAGAGAGAAAGACTTCCCCTTGAGCTAGCATCATGAATTCAAATTTCTAGCCTCCTAAACTGTGACAAAATATATCTGTTTGTAAAAGCCATTCACTTGTGTTATTTCTGTTATAGCAGCACTAGATAACTAAGAGAGTTGTTATTGTTAGCTGCCGTCAAGTTGACGTTCTAGTCATAGGGACCCCAGGAGACAGAGCAGAACTGCCCGATAGGGTTTTTGAGGTTATAATCTTTTATGGCCAAGTAATATTCTATTGTATGTATATACCACATTTTGTTTATCCACTCATCTGTTGGTGGATGTTTAGGCTGTTTCCACGTTTTGGCTATTGTGAATAGTGCTGCAGTTAGCATTGGTATACAATATCGTTTTTATTCCTGCTTTAAATTCTTTTGGGTATATGCCTAGGAGTGAAATTGCAGGGTCCTGTTGTAATTCTATGTTTAACTTTTTGAGGAACTGCCAAACTGTTTTCCACAGTGGCTGTACCATTTTACATACCCACCAATAATGGATGAGGGGTTCAATTTCTCCACATCCTCACCAACACTTGTTTTCCTTATCATTAATTTTTATGACGGGAAGTAGAGAGAAAATGCCATGATTTAAGAAGTAGTTATAAGAGTAGAGAGTCTGAGACTCAGAAATAAGAAATCAGTATTCCTACTGTTTCTATGCCCCAAGTTGAATGTAAATCAGGTGACCAGATGACCTACATACTGGCAATAGCTTCAGGATCTATAGTTTTGACTTTTCAAATAGATTCCCGGTCTGTACTAAGTGCCTGTGGCAGCAGTGTAAGAAGAGAACAGTAGGTTGTGTGATAAGCACTCACATAGTCAATTATTTCCCATATTTAGTTTTCTCATCATAAAATGAATACACTAAAAAATGGATGGTAAGAAAAATTAAAACCCCACTGCTAATGCTTTCTCATCTCTTCCCTGGCAGACTTGGCTGTGCCCTGCAGCACTGGACCTGGGTCTCTGGCAATCTGGAGAGTGGGCTGTGCTGATCCTAGGGGCCCCACACCAAGGGGTCTGGTGGACATTGGCAGCACAGTGCAAGAGCTCCATCTCTGTCTTGGAGGCTGAGCCAGTGTCCTGTACAGACCTGCCTCTTACCACAGCAAGATGGGCCCCAGGTGAGAGCTGATGACTGTGGCTCTTCTAAACTCCAGAAAGAAAGACTTCATTGTAGATGATGATTTTGATCCCAAATTCAAATTGGGCAACTGCCTCCTCTTTCCTCACTCCCTAGTATTCAATGAATGGTGGTTATTAAATCAAATAGAAAACAACTGATGGTCTCTTGCCATCCCTGAGTGGTTCAGCTTTGAACTGACGCAGTGTTTCTTAGCTTTGCCAGAATATTAGAATCACCTGAAGAGCTTTTAAAAACCCTGATGCCCAGGCCTCATCACCCTTTCTGCCGCCCCATTATATCAGACTCTCTGAGGGTGGGACCCAGGTATTCATCTTTTTTGAAAGCTGCCCAGGTGATTCCAGTATGTGGGCAAAGTGAAGAACCACGGGAAATAAAGGTGACTGACAACCACACCCGGGCACCATCTCCATTTGCTGGAGTGCACATATTCAGAGGGAAGACCTCCACCTTACAGAATCCTCCGGAAGCTAATTACAGTAGTGCAACACAGCACGTGGAACTAAGGATATCATTGCTGATGTCAGATGGAGCCTGGCTAAAAGCAGAGAATACCAGAAAGATGTTTACCTGTGTTTTTTTTTTGACTATGCAAAGGCATTCGACTGTGTGGATCATAACAAATCATGGATAACATTGGGAAGAATGGGAATTCCAGAACACTTAATGGTGCTCAATGAGGTACTTAGACCAAGAGGCAGTTGTTGGAACAGAAAAAGGAGATGCTGCATGGTTTAAAGTCAGGAAAGTTGTGCGTCAGGGTTGTATCCTTTCACCACACTTATTCAATCTGTATGCTGAGCAAATAATCTGAGAAGTCAAACTAGATGAAGAAGAATGCCGCATCAGGATTGGAGGAAGACTCTTTAACAACCTGCCATACGCAGAAGACACAAGCTTGCTTGCTGAAAGTGAAGAGGATTGAAGCACTTACAGATGAAGATCAAAGGCTACAGCCTTCAGTATGGATTACACCTCAACACAAAGAAAACAAAAATCCTGACAAATAAACCAATAAGCACAATAAACTGAGAAAAGACTGAAGTTGTGAAGGATCTCATTTAATTGGATCCACAATCAACGCCCATGGAAGCAGCAGTTAAAAAATCAAATGACATATTGCATTGGGCAAGTTGGCTGCAAAAGACCTCTTTAAAGTGTTAAAAAGAAAAGATGTTACCTTGAGGACTAAGGTCCACCTGACCCAAGCCATGGTATTTTCAATCACTTCATATGTATGCGAAAGCTGGACAATGAGTAAGGAAGACTGAAGAAGAACTGATCCGTTTGAATTATGGTGCTGGCAAAGAATATTGAATATACCATGAAATGCCAGAAGAGTGAAGAAATCTGTCTTGGAAGAAGTACAGCCAGAATGCTGCTTAGAAGTGAGGATGGCAAGACTTTGTCTCACATACTTTGGACATGCTACCAGGAGGGACCAGTCCCTGGAGAAAGACATCAGCAAAAAAGAGGAAGACCCTCAACAAGATGGATGGACACAGTGGCTGCAACAATGGGCTCACACATAGCAATGATTGTGAGGACGGCACAGGACGGGGAAATGTTTTGTTCTCTTGTACACAGGGTCACTATGAGCTGGAACCGACTGGACAGCACCTACCTACAACAACAACAGAGAACCACATAGACCCCAGAGTCAAGAGGCCGAAATGCCAGGTGGCTGGGAGCCAACTCAAGCATTTCCTGCCACAAAGGGGACTCAGCCATTCCTGGGGGCCCTTGGTCTCTGCATCCCACCCTGACACTCTTGGTGGACAAATGGAAGCAGCTCGGCTTCCCTCTGCCCTGGTAGGGAACCTGGGGGCTCTGGTCTGCTCTTCATTAAGGCCATCTTTGTTTGTTTCTCTCCAAAAGGCCCAGCTCTACCTCCCCTCGGGGACATCTGCCTGTGCCTATGTTTCCATTTTCAGAGCTTCATGCTACATTCATAATTACCCCGGGAAATAGTGAGTAGGTCCCAGTGCTGTTTACCTTATCCCTCAGGAAGCTGACTGGGACTTCAACAGGTCCAGTTATCTGCTGTACCCTAAAGGCTAATTATACAAATGACACATACTTAAAAAAACAAAAAACTGTACTGGGTTCAACAGGGAGCCCAGAGGTGGGATTTCCACAGGTCACCACCACCCTGCCCTCTCTTCTTTTCTGATGTTGGGAATTTTGCTCCAGGCCATGAACCCAGAAGGCGTTTCTTGATAAGGAATGTGAGTGGCCCTGCCCCAAGTGCCTCTGGCAGAGACTAGGGTGGGGGAAAAAAGAGAAAGGAATAGAAAAACAGAACAAGTCCTAAAAAATATAAGAAAAGCAATCTGACCTTTGGAATGAATTTTGTGAAAGCAAAAATAAAAAACAAAAGAATTAAAAGGAGGAAATAATGTGGAACAGAAAAGTGAAGAAAGGATGCTGAAAATGACAGTTCTTTGTCATTGAGCATTAGGACAATAGATACTTTTTTCTATTTAAAAAATTGTGTAATAAATACAGGTGTCTTTACAAAAAAAATAAGCATTTTTTAGTTTAAAAAAAGATGATGACTTCAGGTGGGATTATAAACTGACGCAACCTCTTGGGAAAATCATTTGGCAATCCTAGTTTTAGGTTTATCCCCAAGGTGCAGATAATCCCCAAACACATGACCAAGAATGTTCATAAAATCACTGCTCATTATAGTCAAAGTCCAGAAACAACCCAAGTGCCCACTGACAGGAGAACAGATAAATTTGTGGAGGGCTAAATAGCAATGAAAGAAGGAACTACAGCTACATGTATCTGCATAGACAAATCTCACAAACATAAGATTGGAAAACAACATCAACTACAAAAGACTGTCACAAAAGAATACATACGGTTTTATACCATTTATACAGAGGTAGCAAAATCCACGGCACCTAACAGCTGCAATAACAACAGTCCGATAAAACTATTTAAAAAACATAAAATTCAGGATAGTGGCATTACCTCTAATAGGAGGCAAAAGGCGAGAAGCAATCAGGGAGGTATATAACTGGAATATTCTATTTCTTAAGCTCTTTCATTTTGCTATACATAGGGTCAGTGTGAGTCAGAACCGACTTGACAGCACCTAACAACTAACAAGCTGGATACAGTGTGTTTATTTTATTACTTCTTTAAATCACACATATGCCCTCTTTTTATATGCTAAGTATTTTATAACCAAAAAAATACTAAGAGGGGAAGAAAATGAAGTAGTAAGAAAATAAGGAAGGAATAAAAGAGGAAAAAATGAATGTGAGGAAGGAAATGATGAAGAGAAGAAAGTCATTCTGTTGAAAAGGCAGGAACCAAACTGTGGACCTAGCTGGAGAATTACAGTAATTATTCCAGTCCTCATGTCATTGCATCAGAAGTTGATGCTCCCCAGGATTCAGTCCTCGGCTCACTGTTCTTGCCTAGCTACATACTCTCCCTGGGTGATTTCAAGCACCTTCATGCTTTTGGCATCATTGATATGCTGCTGACGACCAACACTTTTCTTCCAAATAAGTTATTTTCATTGAACCTTGGCTCCTATATCTAACAGCCTCTGGTTGTCTCTGCTTGCCCATCCACAAAGGCACCCACACCCAGCAGGCCTGGAAATGAGCACATTATTCTTCCTTCTATATTAGTCCTTTCTGTGATCTCCCCACCTAAAGTGCGCCACCACTCACCCAGTGGTTAGAATCATAGGAGTTATCCTTGTCTCCTTCATCATCTTTGTAGTCCATATTTTTTCAACCCCCAAACTTTTCTGATACTCCTTTGTGCCTCTTGAGTCCTTCCTTCTGTTTCTTGCCGTCCTCACTGTCAGTACGAGAATTCATTATCTTTCTTAGATAACTGCATCAGCCTCTTAGTTAGACTCCCAGCCTCTAGGCTGAGTCCCTTAACTTCTCCCTTCACCTGCCACCAAGATGATCTGGCTGGAACAGAAATCTGACCATGTAACTTGCCTGCTTATATCTTGAATGACTATTTACCACCCGTAGGATCAAGTTTAAGTTCCTTAGTAGCGTGGGCAAAGCCTGCCAAAATAAGGCCCATTTTGACCTCTGCAGCCATGGTCATCTTCACTACTCTTGCTTCAGATTTCATACCTCTACTCCATGAAACCACCTGTAGTTTATCACACACATACAGATCCTCATTTTATACTATCGGATCTGAGTCCCTGGGTGGCACAGTTTGCACTCAGCTGCTAACTGTAAAGTTGGAGGTTTGAATCCACCCAGAAGTGCCATAGAAGAAAGCCCTTCCATAAGATCGTTGTTGTTGTTAGTTTCCGTTGAGTCTATTCTGACTCATGATGACCCGATGTGTACAGAGTAGAACTGCTCCATAGGATTTTCAAGGCTGTGACCTTTTGGAAGCAGATCACCAGGTCTGTCTTCTGAGGTGCCTCTGGGTGTGTTCGAACCACTAACCCTTTGTCTAGTAGTCATGGAAGAGGCTGCTCAGGCCTGGCTCACTATTATTTACTCCCCATTGCTAATCGCCACATTGTCTCATGATCTTGTTTCTCCAGTCTCTACAAAAGGTTTAAGATCTAACTGATGTTCCTCCCTGGAGGGTGGGAAACAAGTGATAATGATCTAAGGATAAAAACCAACCAAAGCACCCATCTGTGACAAGAAAAAACATGGGTGTCACCAGATAATCCCCAAGGAAGTCACCAGATAACCCCCAAGAATACCAGTAGAAGATTAACTTATTTAAGACATAACCACCGCAAGGGGAAACTAACACAAACTTCTAGGATACATGATCCTGTTCCTATAAAAGCCTTCAGCTGATCTCCAGTGGTGGAGACGGGTTTTTTGGAGGAATCTATTCCCCTCTGTCTCCTATATATCGATATATAATAAACATCTTGCTGCTTACCTCACCCTTGTCTCAGAATTGGCTATTGTGGCAGGCGGCTCCAATCTGCATTATTGCAGTAACAGTCAAGTGCTTAACCGTTTGCGTTAAAACGCTATAGAGAACTACTGACCATTCCAACCAGGGCACGACAGATGGTCCTTGATAAAATGGGAGAAAATGTAGGAAAAAACTCAAATTCCTAAAAAAGAACAGACTTACTGGACCGCTAGGGACTAGAGGTACCCTCGAGACTATCACCTTGGGATACCCTTTAAATTTGAAACTCAGACTACTCCCAGTGGTCACCTATCAGCCAAAAGACAGAGTGGCTCATAAAATAAATAATATCACCTATTATAGATTAAATTATGTGTCGTAAATCCTAACCTCTGTGTAGGGTCACTATGAGTTGGAATCGACTTGATGGCAACAGGTTTGGGTTTTTTTTTTTTTTTGGTATGCCTGTAGTTGTAATCCCATTTGGGAATGGGTTATCTTTGTTATGTTAATAAGGCAGGATTAGTGTAGGGTGTATCAATCTCTTTTGAGATATAAAAAGAGATTAAACAAGCAAGAAGAGAGAGAGATGGGGTAAGATAGATGCCAAGACACATGATGATCTCCAAGGACCCAGGAAGCAGAAGCTGAAGAGACAAGGACCTTCCTCCAGAGCTGACAGAGAGAGAAAGACTTCTCCTGGCGCTGGCTCTCTGAATTTGGACATCTAGCCTCCTAAACTGTGAGAAAATAAATTTCTGCTTGTTAAAGCCACACATTTGTGGTATTTCTGCTATAGCAGCACTAAATAACTAAGACATCACTCATGAGTACAGTGCTCCTCTGAATAATCATCTAAATGTGACCTAACAGTCAACATTTACACTAGACCAAAGATGAGAAGGTAAGGGGAACAGGGAAGTTAGATGAATGGAAACAGAACAAGCAAAACGGAAATAATGAGAACGTTGACATATTGTGGAAAGTGTAACTAATGTCACTGACTAATATGTATAGAAATTGTTTAATAAGAACTGAATTTGCTCTATGAATTTTCTGCAAAATTTCCTCATGTATCTGTTAGCAGCCTGAATGTCTTTTCAGTGTTTTTTTAAAAAATAATTTATTTTAGTTGTTGTTGTTGTTGAGAATATACACAGCAAAAACATGCACCAATTCAAGTTGCTACATGTACAATTCAGTGACATTGATTACATTCTTCAAACTGTACAACCATTCTCACCCTCCTTTTCTGTGTTGTTCCTCTTGCAGCAACACAAACTCCCTGCCCCCTAAGGTTCCTATAAAATCTTTAGAGTTGCTACTGTCAATTTGATCCCATATAGGTAGATCTTAAAAGAGCATAATGCTCAAGGAAGACATTTTTTAACTAGATAAGCTAAATTATTGTTTGGTTTTAAGAAGACTTCAAGAGATACTTTAGTTTAAGATTTAAGTTTAGGGCAGTAGTTTCAGGGGTTCATCCAGCCTCTATGGCTCCAGAAATCTAGATTCCATGAGAATTCGAAATTATGTTCTGCATTTTCCCTCTTTTGATCAGGATTCTTCTATAGAATCTTTGATAAAAATGTTAAGTAATGGTAGCCGGGCACCATCCATTTCTTCTGGTCTCATGGCAAAAGAGGCAGCTGTTCATAGAGGCAATTAGTCACACATTGCATTTTCTCCTCTTATTCCTGACTTTCCGTCTTCCTCTGATGCTCCAGGTGAATAGAGATCAATTGTTGTGCCTTGGATGGCCACTTGCAAGCTTTTAAGACCCCAGTAAAATGAACTAGTTGGTAGAACAGAAGCACCAAATACATTGCTAGGCCAGTTAGCTGGGATGTTCCATAAAACCATGACCCTAAATCTCCAAACCAAGGAACCAAATCTCATTAGGTGTTTGGTTATACATAAGCAGCCTCAGCAGTTACTCTTTTTTTTTTTTGTCGTTATTGTAAATATATCTATGACATGACTTTTGCCAATCTAACTTTTTACAAATGTACAACTTACTGACAGCACTTACATTAATTGGCTGTGCAAACCTACCTTAATCAGTGCAGTTTTTCCATCACTGTAAACCGAAACTCAGTACTCCGTAAGCAATAACCACTAATAAACTTTGGTCTCTATACATTTTCCTGTTCTTTTTATTTAAGTGAGGTCATACAACGTTTGTCATTTTGTGATTGACTTATTTTACTCGGCATAATTCTTCAAGCTTCATCTGTATTGTAGTGTGTATCAAGACTTCACTTCTCTTACTGGTTGAATAGTATTCCCTTGTATGTATGTACCACATTTTGTTTATCCATTCATCTATTGATGGACGTGTACACACACATATATAACAAAACATTTGTCCTTAGGTTGTTTCTACCTTTTGGCTATTGTGAATAGTGGTGCAATGAACATTAGTGTACAAGTATCTGTTTGAGTCTCTGCTTTCAAGTCTTTTGGGTATAAGCCTAAGAGTGGAATTGCTGTGCCATATGGTAGTTCTATTTTTAGTTTTTTGAGGCACTGCCACACTGTTTTCCACAACGGCTAGAAATTTCAGTATTAATGAGAAAGCTACCAATTTTTATATGAAATTCCCTAAGGTTTCAACATTGCCTCAAGGTTTTTTTTTGCAAACATTGTAGGGAATCAAACAAAACACATCTAGAGTGTGAATTCAGACTGTGAGCTACCATTCTGTGCATTCTGGTCAAGTGTTTCACCCTATGCTATCCAGATTCACTTTTTAATAATTCATCTAATCATCATATATTTTTGTTGCTCAAAGACTAAACCTCATGGTTCTCCATACAGATTTAACCAACAGATTGATCTAAACAGCAGAAACCAAATTTAGTCCACATTTTTAGGAGAGAATAAATATATTTTAAAGCCTAATATAATACTTTAATATTTAGAAATAAACTGAACACAATGGTGTATTTTAAATTATTATTATAAATTGTTAAAGAATATTTTCAAGCCACAAAAATTTAAATAATTATAAATGAAAGAAAAAAATACTCAGCTCAAGTATCCCTCACCTTCCTCAATCCCACCTCAAGTTTACTCACACGTCTCTCTCTTGTGCTCCCATAATTCCATGGGAACAGCTCCGCCACTACATTCACTATATTGGTTGGTTTGTTTGTTTTTGTTGTGGTAATATATATATAAAACAAAACATTTTCCATTTACTATATTGTTTATATTTACCTCTTTAAGTGTTTGTTTCCTTCAAAAGACTATAAACTCTTGTCAGGGTCTATAATACAATGCCTATGGTATAGCGTTGTTAGTAGATTAAATGATTTAATGTAGCAAAGCATCTAGGACAGTGCCTGTCATACAGGAAGGACTATACAAATGCTTGTTAAAAATACGTATGTATATGAATATTTGTAGCATAGTATAGCATCTATTTTACAGTAATTGTAACTACAGAATGAGTGGAGAGAAATGAATGAAGTCAACTTGGGCTAAAAATCTAGTTGCTAAGATAAATCTATCTCCTGGTAACAGCCACAAACCTCAGTGACATCCTCTATTCATATATTCCTCAGGGGTTCCCAAGCATGAGTCAAATCTCATTATAACAAACCTAAGGACTGTGTAATTGCTATTGTAAGTAAGTCACCAGCTGGGGCTTAGCAATGTTTTATTATATGGAGTATTTTTTGTTGTTGTTATATATGCTGTAATCAGATTTAACTCAGGGCTCTCCTAAAACAATCATACACTCACAAAACCCATGAGAATTAAAAGAAAGTGTACAGGGTAATAATCTCTTATCCATGTTTTTCTATCAATAGACCTACAACCTATGCAGCAATTTCTAAGATGCCTCAAGGGACTTGAACCTTTAGCTTCTGACCTGGCATAACATCAAGAAGATAATCTCTAGTTTTAAAAACCATCCTTCCAAATGATTTCTGACTCTGTGGCACATCAGCCTACTTCTTGTGCCTGAAATAAGCTTCTGAGGGAAGAGAAAGGAGAGGCATTTTAAAATATGTTTTTGATTCCAGAGTCCTTTTGCTCAACAAATTTAACTAACTAAAAATAATTCAGAAAACAACAACATCACATACAACTGCATGTTCCCCTGTGTGGAATCCCAGGACGTTTTTCATAGAATTCTAGAATAATGAGCTTCTCTAACTGCTTAACAATGCTTCAACATCCAACTGACTAAATGTGTGTGGTTCATAAGTGAAATAACTAAGCACTGGTGGCACAGTGGTTAAGAGCTCAGACGCTAACCAAAAGGTTGGCAGTTTGAATCCACCAGCTGCTCCTTGGAAACCTATGGGCAGTTCTACTCTGTCCTTTAGGGTTGCTATGAGTCGGAACTGACTCGACAGCAATGGTTTTTTTTTTTTTTTGGTGATGCTGTGCAACTTACTGTGCTAGTACTAGGGAGACTGCAGTGACTAAGCACAGTCCCTAACTACAAGGAGCTCTCTGAGGGAGAAACCCACCAGCAAACAGGAACAAACTAGAGAGGACAAAGGGTATCCATCGTCTACAGTTACGTGTGAAAACCCATCAGAACCTTCATAAAAGTTCTGCAGCTAATGCCTTTTTAGATTTGCCCAGAGTGTTTCAGAACAAGATTGAAACTTCTCTGTAAAAAGCACAATAAAACAAAACAGAAAATGTACCAATCATCTCTTACTGAGATGTCTTCCCAGCTTATAGAGTTAGTGATCATTTGCTGCTCTAAAGCATACTGATTTTACAAACTTGCCATGGTTTTCCCTATGTGGACAAGTATCTGATCTTGCTTTGTTATTGGCCATGATAATGACTTGTGACAGTGAGCTCTCCTGAGTTACTGTTCACTGTGGAAGGGAAAAAACACTTTTTTCTCCATTGGTTTAGATTCCTGGAAGGGACCATTATGCTCCTGTTGAGAGAAAAGCTGAGTGTAAGCTGGTCAGCAGTAGCTACCAGCTCCCCCTTTGCGGGGGAGACAGATGAGGAAGAGAATCAGGAGTCCTGGCATCTGGTCCCTGTTCTGCATCCCTGTGCAGCCATTTCTACCATTCAACATCCCTGGCTATAAAATGAGAATAAAACTTCTTTTTAAAGTGCTTGAAATATCACCAGCTAGTCTGGCAAGGAGCCCTGGTGACACAATGGTTAAGCGCTGAGCTTCTAACCCAAAGGTCGGAGGTTTGAACCCAGAAGTTGCTCTATGAGGAAAAAAGACCTGGCGTTCTGCTCCTGTAAATTTATCGGCCTAGGAAACTCTATGGGGTAGTTCTACTCTGTCACATAGGGTCACTATGAATCGGATCGACTCGATGGCACCTAATAACAACAACAGGCTGGCATACTGGCAGAACTGGTTCCTTCCTCTGTGATGGCACACAGATCACCATGGGGTCACTTCAGGGAGGCACCAAAGAGGCAAGGCACATATGTCCCTCCCATATATATATTTTTTTTTCTTGCCAGCTTACTTCTCCTGGGAAAGACTTTCTCTTACTGCTGATCATTTCGTTTTCCTAGTTTCTGGTCAGTCAAAGGGTTTTGACATTTCATCATCAAATCAATGCATTTATTAGGCACCTACATCAGTCAAGAAATAAATGACAATATTGCATTGGGCAAATCTGCTGCAAAAGATCTCTTTAAAGTGTTAAAAAGCAAAGATGTCACTTTGAGGACTAAGGTGTGCCTGATTCAAGCCATAGTATTTTTAATTGCCTCATATGCATGCAAAAGCTGGACAAGGAATAAGGAAGGCCAAAGAACAATTGATGCCTTTGAATTATGGTGTTGGTGAAGAATATTGAATATACCATGACTGCCAGAAGAATGAACAAATCTATCTTGGAATAAGAACAGCTAGAATGCTCCTTAGACACAAGGATGGCGAGACTTCTTCTCATGTTCTTAGGACATGCTATCAGGAGGGACCAGTCCCTGGAGAAGGACATCATGCTTGGTAAAGTAGAGGGTGAGTAAAAAAGAGCAAGACCCTCAACAAGATGGATGGAACAGTGGCTGTAACAATGGGCTCAAACATAGCAACAATTGTGAGGATGGTGAGGGACTGGGCAGTCTTTTGTTCTGTTGTACATAGGGTTACTATGAGTTGGAACAGACTCGACAGCATCTAACAACCACCACCTCAGGTCTCAGACTAAGCACTCTAGGACAATAGTTCTCAAAGTGTGTTCCAGAAACTCCCGGGGGTCCAGACTCCTTCGGGGCTCTGAAAGGCCAAAATTCATGCGTGGGTAAAAGAGCTCTTCAAAGTGCAAGATAAATAAATGGATAATAATGTAACAGAGTATGAAAAGTTAATTGATACAGTTTCAGATTCCACACTGGAATTAATCTTTAAAGAAACTACTACTTATCCAGTTTTTGAGTACTATCATAGAAGAATATCCACAAGTATTTGAAAAGACTATAAAAATACTCTGGTCTTTCCAACTACAAATCTTGTTGCTGTTGTTATTAGGTACCATTGAGTCAGTTCCTACTGATAGCACCTTGTGTCTAACAACAAACAGTTGCTAGTCCTGAGCCATCTTCATTATTATTAGTATGAGTTCTTTGTTGTGGCTATTGTGTCAACCCATCTCATTGAAGATTTCCCTCATTTTCGCTGACCATCTACTTTATGAAACGCTATGTCCTTTTCTAGCAATCGGTCTTTGCTTCTAAGGAACATTCTGGTTGTATTTCTTCTGAGACTGATTTGTTCCTTCTTCCGGAAGTCCATATATTCAATATCCTCTGCCAAAACAACAGTTAGAATGCATAAATTCTTCTGTTTTCCTTTTTAATAGTCCAGCTTTTGCATGCAAGTCATGGCTGGGAACCTCAGGATTCTAGGAACGATATGGTAGTATGTTCCTTGGGTTTTCTTTTTACCTTATATGTCCCAGTCTTGGAGCTGAAGAAGCTGGCAACTCAGAAACATCAGGGGGTACAACAATAACAAGAAGAGCCAACAAAAACATGATAAACTTAAAATCAGTCAATATTTTTTAATGGGTTTTAGAGAATTCTTTATGTGCATAACATTGTGCTCCAGATGATTTGGGATATCTATCTAGCCAAAGGACCAGAAAAGGGGGAGCCTAGCAAAACAGAAAACTTTTAGACAATAACTGCTCTACTCTATCCAAACACCACAGAAAAACTGTGGCTTGGCAAAGCCTAAGCGGGGAGTTTAAACTTCCACCCTCAGAAGGTTGTAATGAGGTGCCCAACACCCCCAAAGGATGGTGTCCGACAAGGCCAAGTATGGAGTGGGAACTTTCATCCCCGCTGGGCCATAATGAATACCTATGGCATTAGTGAAAACCACAGAGGGAGCTGGAACCCCCATCCCACCCAATAGTAATGAGGATCTCCCTCTTGGATGTCAATGGAGGCTGAGTGGGGAACCTGGACTTCTAGTTCTACTTGGCAGTAACGAGGCAGTTCCCCTCTTCTTCCCTGCAAGAGTGGAGTAAAAGAAAGCCAGTTAAAACAGAACCAGAATGTTCCTTAGAAGTGAGGATGGTGAAACTTCAACTCACTTTGGACGTGTCATCAGGAAAGACCAGTTGGTAGAAAAGACATCACCTAGAAAAGGACAACAAAAACAAGGGAATCCTCAATGAGATGGATTGACACAATGGCCACAACAATGGACTCAAATATACCAAAGATCATGAAGATGGTGCAGGACCAGACAAAGTTTTGGTCTGTTATACATGAGGGTGCCATGAGCTGGCACTGACTCGATGACAACTAACCACAATAAATAAGATCCAGCTGTCCTACAACGAATGAATGACTAAATAAGCTGTGGTGCATCTATACCACGGAATACTATTCAGCAATAAAAAGGAATTAACTACTGATACATGTAATAACATGGATGAATCCCCACCAATTATGCTGAATGAAAAATGCCAATCCCAAAAGATTACATTCTGTAGAATTCCATTTATACAATATTCTTGAAATGACAAAATTGTAGAAATGGATAACCGATTAGTGGTTGCCAGAGCTTAAGGAAGGGTTGGATATGGGAGAGAATTGAATGTGGCTATAAAAGGGTGACAGGAGGAATCCTTGTGGTGATGGAAATGCTCTGTATCTTGACTGTATCTAGGCTAATATTCTGGTTGTGATGCACTGTAGTTTTGTAAGATGTTACCATTGGCGAAACCTGAGTAAAAACTGCATGGCATCTCTGTATTATCTCTCACAACTGCATATGGATCTACAATGATCAAAATAAAAAATTTAATTAAAAAACTACTGAAGACACCAAAAAGCTCATTTATGTTGGTTATATCTGTTGATATTTACTGTATTACAAATTAAAACAGAGGCATTTAAAATATTTATTTATTAATTCATTGAAAATAATAATATTCACTACGTTACCACAATTAGCATATTTTTAAGAAAAATAACTATATTTTCCAAAACAAAAAAAAAAAACGTGAGAAAAGTAGCATTGTTTTACATTTTTGCAGATCTCTTTAACGTCTGGCTTAATAGAAGGCAGCTGGATTCTCATATCTGCTTTTGCATTCTATCACTTGCAAATGTTGTTTTGGTTGACATAAATGAAGAAAATTCAGCCCCTCTAGGATATGAGAATCTGGATTATATGAAGAAGAACGGGGCATCAGGATTGGAGGAAGAGTTACTAACAACCTGCAATATGCAGATGGCACAACCTTGCTTGCTGAAAATGAAGATGACTTGAAGAACTTACTGATGAAAGTCAAAGACCACAGCCTTCAGTATAGATTATGCCTGAATGTAAAGAAAACGAAAATCCTCACAACTAGATGAATAACATCATGATAAATGAAGAAGAAATTGAAGTTGTCAATGATTTCATTCTACTTGGATCAACAATCAATGTCCACAGAAGCAAGCAGTCAAGAAATCTAACAACCTCATGCATTGAGCAAATCTGCTGTGAAAGACGTCTTTAAAGTTTTAAAAAAGCAAAGATGTCACTTTGATGACTAAGGTGCACCTGACCCAAGCCGTGGTCTTTTCAATCACCTGAGGTTCCTAGCCAGACTTCCACCTTCTCTTCACATTTCAGAGTTTTCTTATGCTATATATATATATATATATATATATA
>NW_004443995.1:3534627-3535818 GCF_000243295.1 Trichechus manatus latirostris
TAATATAATGTCCAGGGTTCTTAATTGTATTTAGTAGGGAAAAGTACACCTACTCCATCTTCCCAAAGCAGATGTCTCCTCAATAATTTTTAAAGAATATTCAGGGTCCTGAGATCAAAATTTTGAGAAACACTGCTGTGAAGGAAACAAAACATGTAAGTCATGGATTTTTTATCTCAAGGACTTTATAATCTTACAGTGAATGTGACATTTTAGAAGTTTTTAACATTTAGCTCTTTATGTTAAACTCTATATTTTTTAATACAATAAATGATCTCCAATCATACATTGTCAAAAAAAAAAAACTCTTTCTAATTATACTGTTATTTTAGAAGCTTACTTTCCTGCTTTTCACCCCAGCCTACCACTCCACACAACACCACACCACACAACATCACACCACACACACCACACCACACCACTCCACCCCACTCTACTACACACCATACACCATACCAGACACCACCCCATTCTACTCCGTACCACATCACACCGCACCACACTCCACACCACGCTGTAATGACAGTAATAGTAAAAGTTTGTATTTGTGTAGCCCATGACAGGTTACAAAATCCTTTCACTTATGTTATGACATTTGATTCTCACAACAGCCATATAAGGTTGGTAGAGCTCATATTACCTGGGCTGATATGCAGCTGGACACGCCAGAACAGTTGAAATGATGTTAAAATAAGATAACACATCCATAAAAGCTGCTTTCATGAACCTTCAAGTATCCCTCCTGCCACCCTGTAAAATGTTGATGATAGGTCAAGACACGAATCTCAGCCGGTGTCAGATCTGATTGGCCAGTGCCTATGTCACTGCTGTTTGTGAAATGCTTTGAAATTACCTATTAGACTTATACTCATGAGGACATTGAGGCTCCAAGAAAAGGTGACACATTCAAGGTCCCCAGTTAGGGTTTTCAGGAACCAAAGACCCTGATCTTTCCTGATCCAATGAGTGGACAGAGAATACAAGCAGTGGGGCCCTCCCCACACACCCTGCTTCTTCTCCTGCCTCTTTCTGTTCCTTGACACCATCTGTTCCCCCAAATCACCTACAATGCCCTCCCAGGAGGTCTTTTCTAGCAACCTCAGCCCACGTCACCCTTCCTTCTCTAAACTTCTTTTCAGTAGTACAGTTGCACTGAGCATCCCACACACACGCTTTTTTTTTTTTTTTTTT
>NW_004443995.1:3545954-3572521 GCF_000243295.1 Trichechus manatus latirostris
TCATTTGATGTTCTAGGGTTTCAGGATTGTTGATTCTCTGTTTGGCTTAGTTTTTCGGATCTTTGTTGTGGAGGGACGGCGTGGTGCTTCTGCCTAGACTGCCATCTTGCCGGAGTCTCCCACACACGCTTTTTTGAGGGGATGAGGCTCTATAAATATAAGTTTTATATTTTCCCCCAAACAGCATCTACTTCCTAGGGAGAAGGACCATGTGTTATTATCCCAAATCATCTGGAGGACAATGTTATGCACATAATGGGTTCTCTAACACCATAAAAAAGTATTGACTGATTGTCAGGTTATCAGAGGTAGAGTACAGGACATTGTAGTCACGAAGATGCGATCACACCACCATTTCTGCTCTCTCCTTTCTCTTGCTGGTTTTCCACCCACGGAAAGTTTCATACACATGTACTGTCATGGATTGAATTGTGTCCCCCCAGATATCTGTCAGCTTGGCTGGGTCATGATTCCCCATATTGTATGATTGTGTACCATTTTGTAATCTGATGTGATTTCCTTATGTGTTGTAAACTCTATCACTATGAAGTAATAAGATAGATTAGCAGCAGTTATACTGATGAGGTATACAAGACCGGATAGAGTCCTAAGCCAATCTCTTTCGAGATATAAAAGAGAGAAGTGAGCAGAGACACATGGGAGGCTCATACCACCAAGAAAGCAGCACCAGGAGCAGAGCGTGTCCTTTGGACCTGCAGCTCCTCCGCTGAGATGCTCCCAGACCAAGAGAAGGCTGATGCATCACAGAGACCTTTCTCCAGGACACACTGAGAGAGAAGGCCTTCCCCTGAAGCTGACACCCTGAATTTGGACTTGTAACCTACTAGACCATGAGAGAATAAATTTCTCTTTGTTGAAGCTATCCATTTGTGGTATTTCTGTTACAGCAGCACTAGATGACTAAGACATGTACACACCCATAAAACAAGATATGAATGAGTCCAAATTTATTATTCCTGTGCCATTGGATATTTAAGAAAAGGTTTTCACTTGACAGTGATGTGATTGGTGTGTGCTTGCGCCCCATACAATTTCCAAGAATGTAAGAAAAAAGAATTACGTAAACGTTGAATCAATGCGAAAGGGAGGCTTCTAAGTGGAACTCTCCAACTCTGACCATCTGAGAATACCTGGGTTGGCAAGTTCTTGAGAGAATAAACGGGCCACCTCGCTGTGTCAAAGGCTGTGACTGGTGCCGTTCTCCCACGACAGCACCATCATTTTCAGGAAACATTGAATGAAATCCTATCAGTCTACAGCAGCAGACTAGGTGAGAAGTGACACTAGTAAAATGAGATGGTCCCTAATTTCTTTATGTGTTTTCTTTTCATCTTTTTCATTGCTGTAGATTTTGTATTTTCTGAGTCTTTATATTTTTCTGTTTTTTTTATTTTCACTGTAGGATTGTTAGCTTCCTTTGTGGTTACCTTAATATCTACCCCTATTTTTCTAAGTTTATACCAGTCTTTTATTTCTGTATATCGCCTTGACTTCCTCTCCATATGAAAAATCTGTGTCTACATTTTTTAAGTCCCTCTTTTTTGTTTTAGTACTGTCATCTTTTACATACTGACATCTGTTTCCCTATTTTTACTGTTTTAGCTTTGGTTTATCTTTGTGACTTCCCTATCTGGGTTGATATCTGGTTGCTCTGTCCTATGTTCTAGTCTTGGGTTGTTATCTGATGTTATTGATTTTCCAACCAGAGGATCCCTTTAGTATTTCTTGTAATTTTGATTTGGTTTTTGCAAATTCCCTAAACTTCTGTTTATCTGGAAAAGCCCTAATTTTGCCATCATATTTGAGAGACAGTTTTACTGGATATATAATTCTTGGCTGGCAATTTTTTTCTTTCGAGGCTTTATATATGTCATCCCATTGCCTTCTTGCCTGCATGGTTTCTGCTGAGTAGTCCAAGCTTCTTCTTACTGACTCTCCTTTGTAGATGACTTTTCATTTATCCCTAGCTGCTCTTGAAATTCTCTCTTTATCTTTGGTTTTGGCAAGTTTGATTATAATATGTCTTGGTGACTTTCTTTTGGGATCTACCTTATGAGGGGTTCAATGAGCATCTTGGATAGATATCTTGTCATCTTTCATGGTATCAGGGAAGTTTTCTGCCAACAAATCTTCAACAGTTCTCTCTGTATTTTCTGTCATCCCCCCCTGTTCTGGTATCCAATCACTCGTAGTTTATTCCTCTTGCCAGAATCCCACATAATTCTCAGGGTTTCTTCATTTTTTTAAATCCTTTTATCTGATTTTTCCTCAAATAAGTTGGTGTCAAGTGCTTTATCTTCAGTCTCACTAATTCTGACTTCCATTGCCTCAATTCTGCTCCCATGACTTTCTATTGAGTTGTCTAAGTTTGACATTTTATTGTTAATATTCTGGATTTCTGATTGCTGTCTCTCTATGGATTCTTGCAGCCTGTTAAATTTGTCATTATACTCTTCTCTAATCTTTTTAATTTCCTCTATTGTGTGTTTTGCGTTTTGCTCAATTTCCTTCCTAATATCTTGAAGAGTTCTGTATATTAGTCTTTTGTATTCTGCCTCTGGTAATTCCAAGAAATTTTCCTCCTCTGGAAAATTTCTAGATTCTTTCTTTTGGGAGCTTGCTGAAGCCACCATGGATTGCCTCTTTATGTGATTTGATATTAACTGTTGTCTCCGAGCCATCAATAAGTTATTATATTTATTTTATGTTTGCTTACTGTGTCCTAGCTTTTTGTTTTGTTTTGATATGCCCAAATAGTCTGCTCCTGTGAGCGAGTTTGGTTATTGGCAACTTTGAAGCTCTAATGTCCTGTCACCAGGTGGTTAGATCGGTTACTATGTATGTGAGCTCAGGAGTCTGCCCACTCCTCCCGTATGGATTCAGCTCAGGTGCCCAGGCAGATAGCCACCACCTGTGGGGTGCAAGCTCTCACCTACAGTCCTAGACAGGCAAGGGTGATTTGTGTAGGCACAGGCATCTGGCTGCAGCAGGGGGACACACTCTGAGCAAGGCAGGGGGCTGACGGCCACCCCCGAGTGTCCAGGAAGATGTGTCCCTGTTCCCTAGAGCACGTAGGTGGGTGGGTTTTGCAACCAGACTGTGAGCACCTAATGCTGTTGGCTGTAAGGACTGGGGGGCACCTCTTATTCATGGGTCCCTATTGCAAGTGGCTAGGTGGCATGGGGAGAGCCATCAGTCCTAAGGTCCCTGATGTGGGTAGGTGAAGACCCTGCTTAATGAGCAGAGCAGTGTCAAATGTCAAGAACCTGCCACTTCACAGCTGAAACAGTTGCAGTTAGACTTCAGGTATATACCCTGTTGTACTGCGGCAATGAGGGACCAGGCCGTTGAAATGGGCCCACACAAGTCTATGCAGGGGGAAAGGCACTCAAAGTCTGTGGATCCCTTATGCCTGTGCCTAGGCAAAGGAGCTGTGCCTACCCTGAGTTCCTGGCTTAGGGGAGCCAGCAGTTTTCTTTTTTTTCCCCCATTTGTTAATTTGTTCACTCTCCAAGGCTGGGAGAATGGCTCAGGGCGTGTGACGGATCCTACTTCCACCTCAGGAGACTCAGCAATTGCTGAAGCTGGTCCAGGACCCAATGCAGAGCAGGGAGCGGGGAGGTAAACGGGAGAGAGGTTTTTCCTAAGGAATGTGTTTTTCATCTGCACAGTAGGCCGGACGCAATTACTTATCTTTCGCCGGTGGAGAGCTGCTTCTCTCTGGTTCTTGGTCTCTCGCAGTGCGGAAAACGCACCTCCCGAGCACCGCTGCTTGCCTGCCTCACCGCTCACCCCCGAGCTGATCAGGCCTGCAGGGCTCAGGCTCTGGCCGGGTCAGGTCTGGCAACTCCTTGCTGCTTCCAAACTGTCTCTCCCTCCACCTGCCACTCAGTCCGGTTCCTCAATTTTGCTTTAGATCTTCAGGGTCCTATATTGTCATATATAACCGATTCACTTGTTTTTTTGGGTCTTTGTTGTAAGGGGTCCACTGGAAGTGTCTGACTACTCCACCATCTTGGCCCCACCTCCCAACAATCCCTTACAATCTGAGATAATGCTAACCAATCGTAGCAGCTGGGAAGATCTATGAAGAGACTTATCGTTGGATGGAGGAATTCATCTTTGACTGTATTAGCTGGGAGCCCTGGTGGTGCAGTGGTTAAGAGATTGGCTGCCAACCAAAAGGTTGGCAGTTTGAATCCAGCAGCTGCTCCTTGGAAACCCTATGGGCAGTTCTACTCTGTCCTGTAGGGTCGTTATGAGTCAGAGTCAACTTGATGGCACTAGGTTTGGTTTGGTTTGGTTTGATTTGGTTTGTGTTAGCTGAGTGCCAGGGCTTGGGATGCTCAGGTAGCTTCCACCCAGTTCATTCCTCCTCCGTAGCTGCTGACAACTCTGCCCCAGGGGCTGGTGTTTTAAGGGGCTTTGAGGTAAAACACATTCCCTCCATACTTGAGATTTAGAAATTACCTGTTAGTGGCCAGCTATGTACTTTGGCATGCAGTTTGCTTCTTCTTGGGAAAGACACCGTGAGAAGTGGAGAGGAAAGTGAGAGGATTAAAAATGACAAGGAGGAAGAAAGGGGGAAGAGACGACTGTGAGAAAGAGAGGAGAAAAGAGAAGCCCAGGCAGCCTGCCAAACACTTTGCCCATCAGTCAGCGCAGAAGGAGCCCTGGGCCCTGAGGGATGCCCTTCAGGGACGCACAGACACCCAGTAGTATGGACAGGATGGCTCAGTGGACACTTTGTGGGCCCCAGTACCTACATGTTTGCTCTTCTGGGACTTCAAGATAAGAAAACAACCTGAAGCATAAAACTTGCCAACCCTGTGCTGCTGGAGGAGTGGAAAAGTTGCAGGTGACTGAAGAACAGACTTGCTCCGACAGGCCAGCAGGGCGACCCTGAGGGGCTGGGAGGGTCTTCAGGGGTCTCTAGAACCTGCTCACTTGTAAACCAAGCTCTCTCTCACACTCTCACACTCACATTCTCTCTTACACACACACCCTCTCACACTCACACATTCTCTCACACACTCTTTTACACGTACACACTCACACACACTCTCACATATATTCTCTTACACACACTCACACACACTGACACACTCACACACATTTTCTGACATACAGTTTCTCTCACACACACACTTTCTTTTACACATATACACTCTCACACATACTCTTACCCACACACTCTCACACACACATTTTCTGACATAGTTTCTCTTACACACACACTGTCTGTTTCTCACACATACTCTGACAAACTCTCTGTCACATACACACTGTCTCACACATACAATCTCACACTCTGTCTCATACACACACTCTTTCTCACATACACACAGTTTCACACGTACACCCTCATACACAAACACCACTCTCTCACACGTACAATCTCACACACACACACTGTGTCACACACACACACACACACACAAATGACTATGTCCTGCATCACCTTCCCTCTGTCCCTCTGTGCTCTGCTCCTGCTCCCGAGTTGAAGGTCTTAGGTTAGACACTCAGCTAAACTTAGAAACTCACCTCAGTCAGTGCCTACAATCTGTATCTGAAGAGCCCTTCTAAAGACAAGGCCACACCCCAAGCAGTATCAGTTCCTGGTACAGCTGGTATTGTAAGCATGTTGGGGTTTGAGCCCTTCAATCCCACCCCGTGGGCCTCTGCCTGACCCTCCCACACTCAGGGCTCTCACTTTTGCTCTCTTTATGAGTATTATAGCGCTGAGACTTTTATTTTACATAACTGTGATTATGGCTAGCTAAAGTGTCTGAAGAAAAAAACTAAAAACAAAATCTCCTCATGTTTTTTCCTATTGTAAACATTTTTACCCAAGAGTTGATGAACTCTGAGGAGAGTAGTTTTCCGAAAGATAATGACATCTTTAAGAAAACTAAAGCACTGTGTCTGAATTCGCAATGCCCAGGAAGTTGTTTATTTTACCGTAACCACACCCACTGCTTAATTCTCCAACACACTCTGCGATTCTGGTGTCCAGGAGGCACCCGGCTTTGCTCCACACAAGGCAAACGCCTCATCTGCTCCAGGCATGAGGCATAACAGGGCCGACTACAAGCCCTCCCTGGATGGGGACCCGCTGCTCTACACCCAGGTGTGGGCGGCTCAGGTGGGAAAACAATGCCCTCTTTCATGGAAGGCAGGTGGTTTTGTTGCAACATAGGGTAAGAAACAGCAGGCCAAACTGTGAGAAGTTGTTCTGAAAATGGAAGGAAAGGTATTTCCAGAGGGAAGGAGGCTAATAAAGCGCTGTCCATGTGCCCAGCCCTCACGCCCCTTCAGGGCTGGGAGCCAGTCAGATGCTCCAGCACGGCTCTGCTTGTGAAAATATGTAAATACTTTGGCTGTGATTGGTAATTGGCAACTGTCCTAAGCCCACCATGTCCTCAGTCACCTGAGCCTTCCTTTGGTAGCCCCCCTGGACCTCTCCCCACAGCCCAGCCACTGAGGACTCATCTCTGACCTGCATTGGGCCCTCCAGGAACTCATTCTTTTCTGATAGGTCCGTGCTGCCAATGTTGTTGTTGTTATCTGCTGTCAGGTTGCTTCTGAATCGCGGTAACCCCATGTACAAGAGAATGAAACACTGCCTGGTCCTGCACCATCCCTATGATGGGTTGCTGATCAGACTATTGTGATCCATATGGTTTTCATTAGCTGATTTTTGGATGTAGATCACCAGACCTTTCTTCCTAGTCTGTCTTAGTCTGGAAGCTCCTCTGAAACCTGCTCAGCATCATAGCAACATGAAAGCCTCCACTGATAGACAGGTGATGGTTGTGTATGAGATGCATTGGCTGGTAATCAAACCTGGGTCTCCCACATGAAAAATGAGAATTCTACCATTGAACCACCACTGCCCCCATTGACTGTTAAATATTATAACTGTGTGGCACCTACTTCAAAAAACCTCACACACTGTCATGGATTGAATTATGTCCCCCCAAAAATGTGTGTATCAGTTTGGCTGGGCCATGATTCCTGGTACTGTGTGATTTTCCTATATGTTGTAAATCCTGCCTCTATGATCTTAATGAGGGAGGATGGGTGGCATTTGTTCTAGTAAGGCAGGACTGGATCTACAAGACTGGATTGTGTCCTGAGGCAATCTCTTGAGATATAAAGCAGAGAAGTGAGCAAAGAGACAGGGTGACCTCATACCATCAAGAAAGCAGTGCTGGGAGCAGAGTGCGTCCTTTGGACCGGGGTCCCTGAGCAGAGAAACTCCTAGTCCAGGGGAACATTGATGAGAAGGCCAACAGAGAGAGAAAGACTTCCCCTGGAGCTGATGCCCTGAATTTGGACTTCCAGCTTACCTTACTGTTAAGAAATAAATTTCTCTTTGTTAAAGCCATCCACTTGTGGCATTTCTGTTGTAGCAGCACTAGATGACTAAGACACCCACCTACCCATCACCCAAATCAGAATTAATGACCCTTTTAAGAAGTCAGCACATTGCTTACACTTTGGGCATTTATCACATTCTTTCGTGTTATTTCTGTTTACTGCTGTTATTTATATTCAATTCTATTTCCCCCTTTATACAAATTGCCTGGCACAGGGCCCAGGTACCCAGGTACCATTCCTAAGGTTCCCCAGCACCTAGTAAAGACTAAGTGCAAATAAATGTTTGCTATATTGGTTTGAATTCACATTGGCCTGATTGTGGGGAAACAGGATGAGAAAGAAGTCTCTTCTCCTCCAGCCCCTGAGACAAGGGACGTATGCATGGTGTGCGTGTGCACATGTATACACATGTGTATGTGATGGTGAAGAGGCATTTCTATCATCTCTGCTGATCTGAATGTCGAGAACGAAGACAGGTCTGGGCCACGGTGGGGAAGCCACAAAGCAGGACAGCTTTGAAAAAGAGTGGCCAGACTGGAACCACGATGGGCCTCTTGAAGGACTCTGATGCTTACGTAAAACTGTTTAGCTCCACTCAATCTGAGTCTGCCTGATGGAAATTTTAGCTATTGTTCACCGAGACTCTGAAATAAATGGATTCTATGCAGTTATCTATGGCCAGAAGAGACCTCAAGAATGCCTCTAATTCAGCCTTCTGCTCCCACACACAGATAAAACAGTCTAGGATCAACCTCTCTTTTCAAATGCTCCCAGACTGGTGATGCTGCCCACGGAACCAGGACAGGCAGAACTCTGAGAGGGACCTGTAGTCCTTCTTGCTCAGGCTCCTCTGACCTTTGCTGGCAGAGGTGGGCCTGGGGTGGAATACCAGCAGCAGAGCCAGGTTTTGTGGAGTCTGAGTCTTAAACAACTTGCGGGTACACTCTTTAAAAGAAAGAATATGAAATTAAAAACACAAAACTAGATACAGAGCCTTGGAAGGAGCCCACACAAGGAAAGAGCCTGAATCTTATGTTTCTTCAGCTTCACAATATACTTACCTCTGGCTCAACCTGACAAAAAAGTGAGGCCGGGGCAGTGAGGGAAAGGGAGACGGTAGTGGCAGTGGCGGAAGCACCTGGAGCCATTCTGGAACCTTAGGGTTGGGAGATCCTCAGTCGCTGCTCCGCAGGGCCCTCTGCGTGGGAACACATTTCCTACTCCCAGGGCACATGTTTATGTATGTATATTATATATATGTGTGTATGTATCTATATATCTGTATCTAAATATATAATAAAACAAATAAGTTTCATAGAAACTTACTTTTTAGACAAAACCAGTCACCTCACAGGATTAGTTTTCTTCATTTGAATACTTAGGGTCATAGTCTCGTGGGACAACTTGGTCAATTGGTATAATATAGTTCATAAAGTTTATGTTCTACGTCCTAGTCTGGTGAGTAGTGTCTGGGGTTCAAAAGCTTCTGAGCTGCCATCTAAGACACAACTATTGGTTTCTACTTGTCAAAAGAGAAAGAAGGAAACCCAAGACTCAGAGAAGGAACCAGTCTACAGGACTAATTTTCTACGTCAGTCATGACCTCCTCTACTCTGAGACCAGAAGAACTAGATGGTGCCCAGCTGCCACTACCATAAGTTTTGATCAGGAGCACAATAGATGGATTCTGATAGAAAGAGGGAAAAATCTGGAACACAACTTCAAATTTTCAAAAAATCCAGACTTACTGGATCCACTAAGATAGGAAGAATCCCAGAGACTATTACCCTGAGATATTCTTTAAGCCTTTAACTGAAACTATCCCCTCAGGTTACCTCTCAGCTAAACAGCAGGTTAGCCTATAAAGTAATGAATACCACCCCTGAGTACTGCACTTTTTTAACAAAACAATCTATATTAGACCAAACGGTCAACAAAAACTCTAAAGCATAGATGAAAACGTTGGGACGCTGTGATAGTAAATGATTGGGAATAGAACAACTAGAATGGAAATAATGAGACTGTTGACACAATGTGAAGAATGTAACCAATGTCACTGAACAATATGTGTAGAAATTGTTGAACGGGAACCTGTTTTGCTGCATACACTTTCACTGAAAATACAATAAAGTATTATTTAAAAAAAGAAAGACAGGTAATGTCATAATGAAGATTTGACTGCATTTCTATCTGAGGACATGTAACACGCAGTTCATCGATTGACCAGCTGTGTGAAGAACAAGTTAGCTCTTGCTGAGCAAGGAAAGGCAGAATCTGTGCTGACCCAGCCCCACACCCCACACACAGGAGAAGAAGGGTGGCCCTTCTGCCCCTCTGATGGGCCATTCAAGCCCCTTCTGGGACTCTTTGACTCTCCTTTGTACCACCTGCTGCCAGTTGATGAGCGTTCACTGAATCTGAACATCCCCCTTTCTGTCTCTTAGTTGCACTATGAAGCAGTTCTGCTCCGTAATACATGGGGTTACCATGAGTCAGAATAGACTTGATGGCAGTGGACTTTTTTTAAAATATGTGATCAGTAGGGACCATGTCTATTTTTGCTCTCACTGTAACCCAGTGACTAGTACAGTGCTCAGCACAGAGAATTTTTTAGAACAAGTGACTAAATAAATGACTGACATATCAAAATGAGAGGTGTGGCAGTATGAACAGAAGGATCCGGGTGAACCAAAGCAATCAGGGAAGACTCCATGGAGGATGAGACTCCAGCTGAGAATGGATTTAACCAAGTGGGCAGAGACAGAAACCAGACCATTCCAGTCAAAATTTTAGGGAAAAAAAGACCTGTGCCACTAGGGATGTTGAGGGCCCAGTCAATTAACAACCATCATCCTGGAGGCTCAAGGTGATTATCTCCCCATGAGACCAAGCTAGACTCTGATATGAAAGCTTTAGGAATTTAAGATCATACATACAGCACAGGCCAGTGGGTAGAAGCCATACAACAGTGGGTACAGGCAGTGAAGGTGAACACGTGTTCTGTAAGGCAAAGGGGTAAGTCCTCAGAAGACCCCTGAACGGGTGTGCTTTATGCTCTGAAGGAGAAGGATTAGGGAAAGTCAACATCTCCCTCCTGCTTAGTACCCTGGACTGGTAGGTTTTCCACTTGAACTTCTTGGATTTCCCCTGAGGAAACTTTTCAACAGCACTTCCTTCTCCCGGTGTCCCATCTTAATTCTCACACAAGCCCAGTCATTCAGCACACATATACCGACTACCCACCATGCGCCAAGAATTCTTCCAGAGACAGCCCAGAGCGAGACAGGCATGACCCCTGCTTCCATGGAGCTTACATTCCTACAAGGAAAACAGACAATAAACAAGTAAAGAAATTCTAAAAAATAGATTTTTTTTGGTGTGAAAGTACAATAAGGAACATCAACCAAGTAACATGACAGAACGACAAGGTGGACCAACTTTAGATACAGTGGTCAGAGAAGGCATCTCTGAGGAGGTGAAATTTGAGCTGAAAGCGATAGGTAAGGTATACTCATGCCAAAAGTCAATAAAATAAGAACAGGGAATAAAGTTTTGAAATTGTATCAACCAGAAATCCAGATTAGCTGCTATTAACAAGACCTGACTAAAGTGGATTAAACAAATTAGAGGTTTATGTCTCTCACATAAAATAAGTACAGAGGTAGGTAGCCCAGGACTAGCTCCTCAGGCGCCTAGCTCTTCCTAGCTTTCTGTTACAACATTTCTAGTGCCTGACTAGCTTTATGATCATACCATGACCCAGTACGACTGCTAGAGCTCCAGCCATCACATCTGTATTCCACACAGGAAAAAAAGAAAGGAAAAGGTGCAATATGGGCACTGACCAGCTATCTGTCTTCCTTTGAAGGAACTTTGCTGGAAATTCCACCCAGTGAACTCTCATTTACATGTCTTTGACCAGAACTTAGTCTCATGGCTACATCAAGATGCAAAACAGGTAGAGAAATAAAGTCTTTTAGCTGGGTACATTGTCCTGACAAATAAAACGGGGACTCTGTCATCTAGGTGTCAAGTAGATAAAAAGGTACTCTCACTCCAGATCCAAAGAGCATGAGCTTCTGCTGACAACACTAATGGGATAAAATTTTAGGTGGGGCCACTTCCCCACAGGCGGCACTGATGTTCTAAATCAGAATGCAGAGGTTGGCTCTCCCAACCCCCACGGAGCCCACTCTCAGCTCTCCCCTAACTTTACCCTCTTGTATTAACGTAATTTGGATATATGCTGTTCTCTTCTCTGAAGAATAAGGAAAGAGTTTTTTTAAAGTAGTTGAACAGTAAAAAAAAAAAACATTGCTGTCAAGTCTGTTTCTAACTCATAGCAACCCTATAGGACAGAGTAGAACTGCCCCATATGGTTTCCAAGGCTGTAATCTTTATGGAAGCAGATTGCCACATCTTTCTCACTTGGAGCAGCTGGTGAGTTCAAATCCTTGACCATTTGGTTAGCAGCTGAGCGCTTAACCACTGTGCCACCAGGGCTCCTCACAGTTGTACAGTAGAATCTACAAAAGCTGGAATCTGTGCAAGGCAGAAACAGGTCAGAAAAGGAAAACTCAAATGTTTGCCACCAAAACGAGCAATACAAAAGTGGTAAGGCTGCACCCTGTCAAAGGCAGAAAATTTGCCAGATCTGGAAAAACAAGGCAGTCCCTTTGAGTTCCGGCTCTCACATGTTCCACTGTAGTAGGTTTAATAATAGCCACCCAAAGATATCAAGCCTTAATCCTTGAAATTTGTAAATGTGACCTTATGTGGAAAAAGGTTTTATGCAGATATGATAAAATTAAGAACTTTGAGATGAGTAGATTATCCCGGATTATCCAGATGGACCCTAAACGTCTTTCAAGTGTCCTTATAAGAGAAAACTAGCTGCCATCGAGTAGACCTTGACTCATGGTGACCCCATGTGTGTCAGAACAGAAGTGTGTTCCATAAGGTTTTCAATGGTTAATTTTTTGGAAGTAGATCACCAGGACTTTCTTCCAAGGAATCTCTAGGTAGACTCAAACCTCCCACCTTTCAGTTAGCATCTGAGTGTGTTAACTGCACCACCCGGAGACTCTCATAAGAGAGAGGCAGAGGGGATTTTGAGACACAGAAAACAGGAGGAGGCAATGTGGCCATGGAGGCAGAGACTGGAGTTATGCAACCACAAGGCAAGAAATGCTTAGAGGCACCAGAAATTGAAGAAGTCCAGGAACAACTTCTTCCCGAGAGCCTTTGCAGGGAGCACAGATCTGCCGACACCTTGATTTCAAACTTCTGACTCCCAGAACTATGAGAGAATCAGTTTCTGTTGTTTTAAGCAGGCCAGTTTGTGGCAATTGGTCACAGCAGACCTAGGACACTATTCAGCAGTGGGTGGTGTAAAAGGTTAACCACTCAACTGTTAACTGAAAGGTTGGCTGTTCCAGCCCACCCAGAGGCACCTCAGAAGAAAGGTCTGGAGATCTGCTTCTGGAAGTTCACAGCCATGCAAACCCTATGGAGCACAGTTCTACTCTGACACACATGGGGTTACTGTGAGTCAGAATTGACTCGACAGCAACTGGTTTAGTTAAGATGAGTTAGAGACATATCTTAAACTATATGCTATAAGATTAAAAAAATTAAATTAAAAAGAATTTAAATTGTGGGCAAACCAGCAGAAAATGGTAAATCCATCAGATTTGTAAGAATATAATAATGTTCTTAGTTGAAGAAACATATTATGAAGGATATACAAATTTAGACATGTAAAACTGTAAAACCTCTATAATAAAAACAACAGACCATAGACTAAAATATATGAAGAATTCATTCAAATTTATGAGAAAAACAGCTAGACCCTGATATATAAATGGAGGGAATAAATGAACAGTTTTCACAATGGAAAATTCAGTGAATAAGCAGTGACATCAAAATATAAAATAAAAATAGTTGCTTTTTACTGCATCAAGCTCTATGATAGACTCTTCAGAAATACCATCTCAAGTCCCTACAAGAATTCTGCAAATGTAGATTTATTATCCCCATTTTATAAATAAGTAAACTAAGGCCTAGTGTCATAGATTGAATTGTGTCCCCAAAAACATGTGTCAACTTGGCTAGGCCATTATACCCAGTATTGTGTGATTGTCCAACATTTTGTCATCTGATATGATTTTCCTATGGGTTGTAAATCCTATGTCTATGATGTTTATGAGGCAAGATTAGAGGCAGTGATGTTAATAAGGCAGAACTCAAGCTACAGATTAGGTTGTGTCTTAAATCAATCTCTTTTGAGATATAAAAGAGAGAAGGAAGCAGAGAGACGAGGGAACCTCAACACCAAGCAAGAAGAGCAGGAGCGCACGTCCTTTGCTGCTGGTGGGTATGAACCACTGACCTTTTGGTTAGCAGCTGAGCACTTAACCAGGTCTATAAATAGATAGGCTAAATACAAAATACCAGAAGGTTGAAGAGAGACACTTTCTCTAAGTACAAAAACTTCCTAATTTGAAAATCTAAAAACAAGGGTTATAGCCTGAGCTGGGAATTAGTTGCGTGACCTTAGCCAGATCTTTCAAACTCCCTTAGCTTTAGTTTCTCCATCCATAAAATGGTCAGCTGCAGGGCAGGGCTAGTCTTCAGCCGTCTGCATGGGTACAAACTGGTTGTTAAAGCTGAAGCTGAAATATTCTTCTGTACCAGTTGGTGAACAGCTATTGCCCTAAGTCCTCAGAGGGTTCTCCAGCAGCCCTGGCCCTTCCCCCAGGACTTCTTACCCCACTTTCCCACCATCTCCCCAACATTCAGCAACCAAAGGATTAACATCTAGTGTTGCAGGTTCCCCAAGATCCTGTGCCCACGTTACGGTTGGTCAGGGTCGGTATTTTAAATATCACCCCTTTCAAGTGCCCACGTTGGTATTTTATGAGTAGGATGCATTTATTTTTTTTCGAAAATACATTTTCAACTCTTGGATTTAAAGTCTGTCTTCTACCAGACTTTCTGTTCTGACAGAGACTGGAGAAACCCTGAGAGTGTATAGCCCCCGGAAACCCTTTTAACTCAGCACTGAAGTCACTCCTGAGGTTCACCCTTCAGCCAAAGATTAGACAGGCCCGTAAAACAAAACGAGACTAAGTGGGCACACCAGCTCAAGGGCAAGGCCAAGAAGGTAGGAGGGTACAGGAAAGCTGGTCATGGGGAACCCAAGATCTAGATGGGGAGAGTGTTGACACATCATGGAGTTGGCAACCAATGTCTCAAAGCAATATGTGTATTACTTGTTTAATGAGAAAATAATTTGCTTGGTAAATCTTCATCTAAAGCACAATTAAAAAAAAAAAAAAGTCTGTCTTCTAAAAAAGTCATAGTCACAAGGTTCTGAGCTTTTGTCAGAACTCAGTCCCCAAGTGAGCAATTAAAATAAAAAGCAAATTGAGTTATGGGAAGTGAGGCAAGAGTGTGAATATTCATTGACTGCTATTGGATTTTGTGACATGCAGAGCTGAAGAGGAAACAGCTGACTAACCAGTTTGCCATGCGAACAGCATCGATTTTGACAAAACCCTCTCCCCAGAATCCTTTCACCTTGTTCCTCCAGACAGCTCCAGGTTAATGTGTCTTCTAGGATGTGCTTGTCTCCACTGTAAGGATTCTCCTGGGAACAGGAGTGAAAGAGAAAAAAGTGGTCATCACTAGCACGAAGCATGGCCAGCTGCCAAATATGGCACAAATCGCCAGGGAGCACTGGGCACATCCCCACCAGATCACTGCGGTCCTTGCCAGGTGCACTGGATACAGCCAGCAGCTCCTTCTGAAATTCAAACCTGCCCAGGAAAGGAAGGCAACCTTGTACTCCACTCTCTCAGGGAGCCAGTTCGCAATTGTGTGTGTGCAAATAACCGCTTTCCTCAGACAGATGCCCTAGCAACTCAATTTTTTCAGGAACTGCGTGAGTCACTCCCACTGCTGTTGTCACTCTCCTGAGTGGAAGGGGCACAGAAGCTGGAGCCAGGAGCTTGAGTTCAAACTCAGGTTCAGACACTTCAGATGGGTAATTTACACATCTGTTGTTGTTGTTGTTAGCTGCTGTCAAGTTGGCACCTACTCATGGTCACCCCATGCACAACGGAACAAAATGCTGCCTGGTCCTGCGTCATCCCCACGATTGTTTGCAGATCTAACAGTGTTCCATACCAATCTGTAAAATAGGCTTCATGATGGTCCTGCAGCCACACAGGTCTGTTTTGAAGGTTAAATAGATAAAGAAGGTAAAAGATCCTGCAAACGTAGAGTCTTTTTGTTGTCGCTTGTGTTTCATATCTCTCTTAGGTTGCTTATTGGGCTCTTTTGGAATCAAGTGAGAGAGGAGAAAGGAAGGGGCAGTCCATCTCCCACTCCCGTCTGAAAGATGCAAACTCACAGCTCTGAGCAAGGTCTGTGGAGGACAAGGCTGAAGCTAATAGTTCAGAGGAGCCACAGCCAATCTTGTGTACCCAGCAATGATCCAAGGATAATGTTTAACCAACTCTTCTGTATTGAGAAAAGTTCTTAGGATAATGCATCACGCCCTGGGCCCAGCCTATTCTGGCTGCACAGATGTGGAAACTGAGGCACAAAGAAGTTAAGTGATGTGGGTGTCAGGACCCACAACCTAAGGCTTGGGCTGTGGTTTTGAAACAGCATCTTCTTCTCCAGTAGGTGAGTTTGGATCACCTAGACATGAGAAGCAGTCTGAACAATGTTTGTCAGAGTGTGTTCCCACAAACACTACTCCTGCCAGATGCCTAATGAAAAAAAACAGTGTCCTATGATTTTATGGTGTTACCACCACTCAGATTAAAATATAGAAGGATTCCATTATCCCAGTGAGTTCTCTCCTGCCGCTGGCCAATCAACCCCTTCTCTCTTAGTCAATCACTGTCCTGATTTCTGTTTTACCTGTTCTTAAACTTCATATAAATGGGATCATACAGTAAGTACTCACTTATGTCCAACTTGGTACACATGTCTGTGAGATTCATCCACGCTGTTGTGCACATTAGCAGCTCGTTCCTTTTTATTGTTAAGCAGTATTCCATTGTATGAATATGCAACAATTTGTTTATCCATTCTTCTATTGATGGACGTTTTGGCTTATGTTCAGTGTTTGGCTATTACAGATAAAGCTGTTATGAACATTTTTATAGGTCTTTTGAGGACACATGCCATCATTTCTCCTAGGTAAATATCTAGAAGCAGAGTTGCAGGCTATAGGGAGATATATGCTAAACTTCATAAGAAACTGTCAGTTTTCTGAATTAGTTTTACAACTAGTTTCCAAAGCGGTAAAAATCACTTTGAAAAACCATTTGGCAGTTTCTTATACAGACTTTGATCAGAGCTTTGACTTTTATCTTTTAAAAGTAAGTGGGAGATGCGTAGCCCCTTCCGCATGTCTTCTTTCAGTAAAAGGCCTCCCTCCAACAATGTATTAGAGTTCTGGTTGCTCCATGTTCTTGCCAACATGTGGTATTGTCAGTTTTTCTTTTTTTTTATTCTAGCTATTTTTGCAGGTGTGAGGAAGAATAAGGATATTTTCCACCTGCCAGCCATTCCCTCATAGGCACTGGGCTTTTGTAGTGGTTTCTGTGGCAACCAGTCATTTCTCAGTGAGGACCTCAGAGCTTGCTGACTTGATCACTCCCTGGGTTCCCCCTTCCAGTCTCAACCCCCCCCGAGTCATCTGAAGCACTGCTCTGATATGTTACTCATTTGTGCAAAAGGCTTCACCACCCCCAAGCCCCCACCACTGCCCTCAGAATAAGACCTGAATTCCTTCACAGGACTTTCAAGAGCCCCAGCGATCTGGTCTCCACCTCCAACCTTACTGCCCTCAGCCCCCTCACACA
The DNA here is from genome assembly GCF_000243295.1 of Trichechus manatus latirostris. NCBI lineage: Eukaryota > Metazoa > Chordata > Mammalia > Sirenia > Trichechidae > Trichechus > Trichechus manatus. The sequence continues at coordinate 3,563,243 of NW_004443995.1, forward strand.
CACCATCTCCCGGCAAAGGAAACCACCGCACGTTCGTTGCTGCCCCTGATTCCTTTCAGCAACCTTAGGGGAGGGGCTATAACCTGAGGTCAACGCAGTCGTTTCACTAGGAGCCGCCCAGCACTGCCACCTGCTCTCTCTTCCCCTGGGAGTGAGCTGGCATACATGAGTTTCACAACTATTGTGAGGTTAACCCAGGGACCCCAGTGCAGTCGGGTGCTTTTGGAGGTGGGGCATTTGCAACAACAATTAGTGTCCCTCACCTCTTTGCCCTCACATCTCCTACTCCTCCCACTTATCTGCCAGATCCATCCTGAGGTAGGAATTAGGAAGTGACACACCCTGGCTCTGTGTGTGTTTTATTTTCAGCACACGGTCGCGGTTTTCCATGCTGCCTGCCCCTGCTCCTTCCTAAAGTTGTCACTGTCCGGAGTCTCTGTCTGATAATGGTGAGGGAGCCCTGGTGAAGAGTGAGCTGTTTTGGCTGCTGGGAAGAGGCCCTGGTGGAGGCTGACCTCCGTCAGCTGGCCCTCAGAACCTTCTGGAACTCCTGTCTCTGGCTCTCCCTGAGGCCTCTCAGAGAGGAGCTTGGCTTTCACTGCTGTTCTTGGAGTCAAGCCAGACTGTAAGGGCTGCTTCCGCCCACCCACAGTCCCTGCTGAGTGTGTTCCCGGGCTCCACAGCAGAACCTACAAGAGACCCCAGCCCCACCGCACCCCACCCCACCCCAGCATCCTTCACGGCGCAGTTCCTGAAAACAACACTGTGAGGTGTCCCCAGGCACCTGCAGGCCTGTTCTGGTGCATTATGTGGACACTGAGCCACAGAGAAGTTAAGTGATGTGGGTGCCGGGACCCACATCCCAACTGGGGCTGGTTCTGAACCAGTATCTTCTCTTCCTGTAGGTGGGTTTCACTGCCCGAGCCCAGATGCATAGGAAGCAGTCTGAGTGGTTTTTCCCAGAGTGTGTTTCTGCAAACACTATCCCTGCCAGATGCTTAATGAAATAGTTTTTTCAGAAAATCTGTTCTGTGGCCAAATTTGAAAATCATTGCTCACAAACTTAATTTGTATTTAAAATTCTGAGAAGTCCTGTAGTTGAGAAAACAGTTTAATCCAGAGTTTCTCACATTTAATTTTGGCTTGTTGGGATTGGAAAGAGGTTGATGATATAGCTCAGGAGAAGCAGAACAAGCACTCCCAGGCCACAAAGACCAGAAACGACCTTCACACCTTCCTCAAAGCTGAGTGTCACTGGAGGACCTGCCATCCCTCGGCATGCCCTTCGGCCCCCAGCTCCTCACAGGGGCAGAGGAAGGGTCAGCCCAGAAGAGAGGAGGCTCCGAGGGCTCACTGAGGGGCAGGCCAAGCCTAGCCCAGAGGGGAAGCAGAATGTTTCAGCATTTGCTTGTTCTTAATCACAGAGCTAGCTCGTGGGAAGAGGCACTACGTCACAGTATCTGTCCTCCAGGCTGAGGCAAAGAGAGAAATTCTCCCTTGATATTCAGCATCTTCTGAGCATTCTGGAATTCAGCTTTCTCAGTTTCCAGTATTCGAGGGGAACTGAAGCCCTGAGACGTGTAAGGGATCTGTCACTTGGCTGGGGCATGAACCTGACACCACCGCTCTGGGGAAGGGATCCGCTGTTCTAGTGAAGAATGGCCTTGTTGGAGCTCTCTTCTGATTATCCTGAGGAACAGAGAAGGGACAGAAGGCTTTTTATTAAAAATGTGTGCCAAACTGGCCCTCAACAAATCACCAAATTTGACACAAGAATCTTATTAACCAGAGGCTCACCCAAATACCACAGCAGGGAGGTTGTCCTGAGATATTATTGGCACAAACGATAACTTTAGGGGGACTAGAGGTGTGGCGTTTAGATGAGCCCAGAGAAACAGCAAGGCCAGATAAGGAAGTACCTTTGGGTCTAGAAGATGAAGGTCCAAGACTGAATATGCCTAGAATTTAGCAGACCATGGACATCCCAGAGAAGGAGATCATTTTGAAAAACTAGAACTAACAAATATTTCCTCAAAATTTGGAAAAAGCAGTTGTAGGACAAATAAAAGCAAGTGCTACTTTGAGAGCAGGTAGTAAACAAAGACTTCATTAGCCCAACAGGCTGGTGATGTTATAGACAGGTTCAAAGAGTTAAAACCAATAGGTGGATGATGACTCAATCATGGAATATTTAGGAGCTTGAGGAATATGTGGGCTTCAAATTGTTGAGTATAAATTGCTCTAAAATTTCACAAGCTGACCGAAAAACCCAATGCAAACTCATAATATTTCCAAATACGGTTCTAACTTTTTAAGGATGCTCCTCCCCCCACCCCCTTCCACTCTTACAACTTTTTTTCTTCTTTAACTTAATAACCATAATTTAATTTAATGGAAAGGCATAATTTAATGGAAAGAGGACCACAGGCTTAAGAACTAGAGGGTCAATTTATATCTTGATTTTACCTCACATGGGGTGACTTTAGGTGAATTATTGAACTTAATCTGTTCAACAAGGATAATATTATCAAACGAGATTTTTATGAATCAGTGAGAAAATTTCTGTAAAGTGCTTGGCTCATAGTAAACCAAAAACAAACCAAACTCGTTGACATCGATTCATTTCCAACTCATAGTGACCCCATGTGTGTCAGAGTAGAACTGTGCTCCATAGGGCTTTCAATGGCTCATATTTTAGAAGTGGATCGCAGGACCTTTATTCTAAGACACTCTGCATAGACTTGAACTTCCAACCTTTCAGCTGCAGCCCAGAGGGTTAATCATTTGCATCACCCAGGGACTCCACGAGTCAAAGCCAACTCAACAACTCATATGTAACAGTCTCCAGCAAAAGCAGCCCCTTCCTTTCCTCAGGCACACAGCCAGGATGACAAGGAGAAGCCACAAGTGGTTGTCTGGGTGGGAGAGGGAACCAGGAGGAGCCACGTTAGGATCACGTTAGGATCCTCTCCTCTTAGGTGCTCCCTCTGGAATGGTGAGGGAGCTACAAGGGCAGAGTCCTCAAAGGTGAATCCAGCAGAAGACTAGGACCCCATGGGGCCCAGAGTAGTCCTCAGAAAAACCCCAAAGCTGGAGTGGCCCTGAGGAAGCTTTAGGGTGATCTGGGACTGAGGGGGATGCGAGACTTACAATGCTAAAACTGGGACAGTGAGTCAGCTTACAAGCTTTCATTTTGCTGAGGGGTGGGTGGTTGGGGAGAGGGCAGCTTAAGGAGGGTCACTTCTCTAGGATGAAGAAACATGGTTCATTAGGGCATTTGTCTGTCTGCATTGCACACTTAGACAGACTGTGCCTTCCACTTCCAAGCAGGAATAAGACTGCTAGAAATGAGGACTTCACCCAGTGGTGCTAACCACTCCTGGGTGCTACTCCCGTTCAGTATGATCGAGGTGTATGCCCGAGACACACACACAGTGATGGCAAAGTGAAAGCCATTATTATTATTTCTAAAAAGCAAATAGTAAAAAATAGAAACAGATTACTTGTTGTGCACTGGTCCCACCCTCCTATGCAACCCACTTTGTGGGAAAGGGACTTGCTTATGTCTCAAAGGGGGAACCCCCACTTATCCTTCCCCCAAATTACCCATGTCCATACTTATGTCACTCAGAAAGCATGCCATGGTTCAGGTCAGGTGCTGTTTTCATGTCACCGCTGCCTCTGGCTCTGTCACACAGCCCGAGGCCCACCAGCTCCCACCATGCTCTGCTCTGCTGTTAAGCCTCACTGAGCCTAGCTGGGCCGCCCTGGGCCTGGTGTCACCAGCTCTGCCCTGCTGTAAGAAGATCCCTGCACAGGATCTTCTGAACCTCTGCAAGTAATCACTGCATGGGAATGCCCACCTCCTGCCCAGGGGTGCCCAGCTTCTCTCAGTGGGCTGACTAGCCCACAGTCTGTCTTCAGTGCTAACAGCATTTGATCCATATTACAGCTCTTTTATTTGGGTCTAGGCAGTTCTCAGTGCAGGGACAATGGGTTCAAAGGACACACTCTCTTCCAGGTTCTTGATGGTCATAAGGTCCCCAGAAACCTCTGTGAGATTGGCCCCTTATGTAGGAAGACTCTGTCAATCTCAAGGCATGGCTCTCCCAGCAGGACTGCAACTGACCAGTCCCCTAGGTGGACCGCAAGCCACTGGATCTTATCGGGGTTTATGGGGATAGTAAACCGACTAATCACTTGTTAGATTGCAGTCCAACCAACCGTTTTGGGAGAATTGAAAACCCAGAGCAGAAAGACCACATAAGAGAAACTCATTGCACCGCAGCTCAAACCTGATTCCGCCACCACCTGGGCCATGCCTCAAATGGGTGGGACAAGGCCACTGAGGGCTTAATTTAGGGGAGATGGAAGCGGGGCTGGGAGGTCAGAATGAGGCAGCCTGCTCTGGGGGGGGGGGGCTTCTTTTCTTTTCTTTCTTTCTCCTCCTTTTTCATTCAAATAGCTTCTTGGAGGGAGGGAACCTGGACAGCTGTTTCTGGAGAAGGTAAAAAAAGGAGTAGGACTCCCTCGACTCCCCAGCAGGGAGCAGAGGATGAGGGGACCCCACACAGCTTCCTTTGGGGAAAGGGGTGTTGTTGTGAGTGTGCGCACCTGCATCTGGGCTACAACCTTCTTCTGGGCGGATCACCGAAGGCCCAATTTGTCCTGCCTTTCTCCTGCCTTCAGCATGGTTTGTAGACAGATCTGTAGCCTGTGGAATTGGAGTTGACCAGGCCTCCGGCCAGATACTGTGGCTCCTGCATGGCACAAGCATCTGCTCTTCTGTCTTCCAGGCTTGTTCTCTCTCCCTTGCCTCTTTCAACCCCTGAGAAATCCCTTTCTCCCTGGCCCCTCACCCCACTTTCACTGATTTCTCTTTCACTTTCCGTGGCCTCTGGATCCTTCCCCCACTATTGTGCCCTGCTTCAGCCCTCTCCCTGCCTCAGAAATTCTGAGATACTTACAGGAAAAGACAGCTTTTCCCATAGTACATAATCATTTTTATTTCTTCTCCACTGGACTGTGAGTCCCATCAAGGTGGGACTGCATCTTCGTTGTTCCCACTGTTCAAAGAACATACAAATACAAAAGAAGACTGCTTTTAGCAAGTATGTCATGTGATAATGACTGAGGTGGAGAGGGAAGGAACAGGAGATGTTCAAACTTCTTTATTTACAATCTCCTTTTCTTAAAAGTTTTGAGTTTGGTCAGACATTTTAGTTAAGTAGAACGTAGCCTTGGTCATTGTCCAGGTCTTCTCAAAGGATGGACGTTACAAGGACGGGCTGCCTTCTAAAGAGATATTAATAGGGATAGAGAGATCAAGGAAGCAAGAAAGAGGGACCCAGGAGTAATTTCACATTCACTTTTCTCTATCACTCCACCTAGTTGCCATCTGTCTGTGCTTTGTCTGTCCTTGCTCTGGAAAAGCTAATTTCTCCTCTAGAATCCTAAAGAGGGAAGGAGCTAATTTTACTGTCTACTGTGTGCCTAGCGCTTTACATAAATTATCTCACTGATTCATAAAAATCTTCTTTGATTTTATTATCCTTATCGAACAGATGAAGTTCAATAACTCGCCTATTATCACCCCCATAAGAGATGAACCAAAAACCAAAGCTGTTGAGAGAGAATAAGCTGGGAAGACAGACAAGGGAGCAGGCACTTGTGATGGGCAAGAGCCACAGTATCTGGCCAGAGGTCTGGACAATTCCAATTCCACAGGATGCAAATCTGTCTACAAACCATGTTAAAGGCGGGAAAAGGGCAGGACAAGCTGGATCTTCGATGACCTGCCCAGGAGGCTGCAGTGCGCATGCGTGTGCACACACCCGCTGCAGCGCCCCTTTTCCCAAAGGAAGCTGTGTGGGTGTCCCCTCATCCTCTGCTCCCTGCTGGAGGTCAAGGAAGTCCTACTCCTTTTCTACCTTCTCCAGAGATAGCTGTCCAGGCTCCCTTCCTCCAGGAAGCTATTTGAATAAAAAAGCAGGGGAAGGAAGAAAAGAAGCCCCCCAAAGCAGGCCACCTCACACCGACCTCCCAGCGCCTCCCAGCGCCTCCCTCCTCCTCACTGATCAGCTGCACGTCCCGCCCATTTGGGCCCTGGCCCAGGTGGTGGCGAGAATCAGGTTTGCTGCCTTAAATGCCCTAATGAACCATGTTTCTTCATCTTAGAGGAGTGACCCTCCTTAAGCTGCTCTCTCCCCAACCACCCACCCCTCAGCAAGATGATAGCTTGTGAGGTGATTCACTGTCCTGGTTTTCTCATTGAAAGTCTCACGTCTCCAAAAGACCAGACTTAATGGTCTGACTGAGACTGGAGGAACTCCAGAAAGCACGGCCCCCGGACTCTTTGTCAACCCAGAACTAAAACCATTCCCGAGGACAACTCTTCAGACAAAGATTAGACTGGACTATGGGACATAAAATGATACTGGTGAAGAGTGTGCTTCTTAGCTCAAGTAGATAAATGAGACTAAATGGGCAGCTCCTGTCAGGAGGTGAGATGAGAAGGCAGAGAGGGTCAGGAGCTGGTTGAATGGACACGGGAAATCAGGGGTGGAAAGGAGGAGTGTGCTGTCACAGTATAGGGAGAGCAATTAGGGTCACATAACAATGTATGTATAAATTTTTGTATGAGAGACTAAATTGAATTGTAAACTTTCACTTAAAGTACAACAATAAAATAAAATAAAAAAGAAAGTCTTACATCTCCCTCAGTCCCAGATCACCCTAAAGCTTCCTCACGGCCACTCCAGCTTTGGGGTTTTTCTGAGGGCTACTCTGGGCCCCATGGGGTCCTAGTCTTCTGCTGGATTCACCTTTGAGGACTCTGCCCTTGTAGCTCCCTCACCATTCCAGAGGGAGCACCTAAGAGAAAGGGATCCTAACGTGGCTCCTCCTGGTTGCCTCTCCCACCCAGACAACCACATGTGGCTTTTCCTTGTCATCCTGGCTGTGTGCCTGAGGAAAGGAAGGGGCTGCTTTTACTGGAGACTGTTACATATGAGTTGTTGAGTTGGCTTTGACTCGTGGAGTCCTTGGGTGACGCAAATGGTTAACCCTCTGGGCTGTAACTGAAAGGTTGGAAGTTCAAGTCTACTCAGAGGCACCTCGGAATAAAGGCTCTGTGATCCACTTCTAAAATATGAGCCACTGAAAACCCTATGGAGCACAGTTCTACTCTGACACACATGGGGTCACCATGAGTTGGAAGTGACTCCATGGCAACTGGTTTTATTACATACCAAAAAAAACAAACCAAACCCGTTGCCATCAAGTCAATTTCAACTCATAGCGACCTTATAGGACAAGAGTAGAAGTGCCCCATACGGTTTCCAGGGACAGGCTGGTGGATTCGAACTGCCAACATTTTGGTAGTTTTCCACAACCTTTCTGGGAGGGTGAAGAAATGAGGAAAATGAGCAATGAGTAAGTGTGGATGTGGGATTAAAACACAAGCCTGGCAAACTCCAGAGGTCGTCCTCTGAAAAACAACAAATAAGAAAAGTGTCGGGTGTAGGGGAGAGTGATGCATTGAGATGGTTGGAGAGGAAGACCTGAGAATCCCTTCTCAACCAGTCAACAAGGCCTCCCATAAGCCTTTTTTTCAAAATTCCCAACTCCACTCCCTCTCCCAATACCTCTTCCTCAAAGAATTACAATGGGTCACTGGGTGGTGGAGGTGGTAAATATATTTTTAAAAAGCTCTCCAGATAATTCTGACACATCCCCATCCCCAACACCCCATGAGGACCACTGGGAAGAGCCTGGCTCTTAAAAACAGAGGGATGGGGAAAGAGACAGTCTTGAGCTTCTGTAAATTCATTTAAACTTCTAGATCTGCAAATCTCTCAGGAACATTCTCCGGCTCCCTTGGGGTCAGAACTCCTCACTTCGTATCCTGCCTCCCTAGGAAGGATGTGTCTGGGAGGGTGGAGCTGTTTGTAACCTTTCTCTGGACATAGCTTGAAGTGGTCACCCTTGAAAATAAACCAAGGCCTGAAAAATCCCCGTGAGCCTTTAAAAGCCAGAGTAAAGGGCTTAGCCCCCTCGACAACTAAATAATCTATTTCTCACTTTCCTTGTGAATGCATCAATGTTCTATTTACTGTGGAATTTTCAGGGGATCTTGGAACATAATTGCCACCCACAAAGGCTTAGGGCTTTGCTAAATGGTTCGGAATTGCAAGCCAAACTTTTCCAAGAATATCACTCATGCCCAGTCGTAAAATGAACACATCACCTGTCCCTTCAATAAGTCCGGGGACGTTTTTCCTTTGGTAGCTCTTAATCTCTTTAGTTGTAAAATGAAGAAATCTCTAGTCCTTTCTATAATACCAAGGAAGTAGCTCCTTGGGCTATCGGAGGAGAAAAAGGAGGCAATCTCTTTGGCCTCCAGACCTCACCTTCCTGTTGAGCTTTAACCTGCATTTATGGAACATGTACTGTGGACGGAGCACCTGCCAGAAGCCTTCACATACAAATGTGCTCCTTGAGGTCTAGTCATCCTTAGTCTCTTGTTATGTATGTTTGAACTCCTCAGGCTGGTCACAGCTTGGTACATAGCACCTATTGAAAGTGTGGTGGTTGTGGTTGATTTTTTATTTATTATGGTTATAAAGAATACATGCATATATATATAACATAAAATTTACCGTTTTAACCATTTAAATGTACAATACAGCAGCATTAATCACATTCACAATGTTGTGCAACCTTCAGAACTTTTTTTCCAAAACCTTTCACACTCCAAGCAGAAACTCAGTACTTCTTAAGCGACAACTCCCCCTTCCCCACGCCCCCAGCCCCTGCAAAGTGTGTTTTATTTTTGTACTTAGCACTATTTCACTCAACTTTCATAATAACCCTGAAATGTGTCTCTCTGTTTAACAGGTGAGGCTCTGGAAAGTTCACTGACTCTCCCAGAGTCATGTGGCCTGAAAGTGACATTGCAGGATGTCCTGGCTCTAAGCCCTGTGCTCCTTCCACCACGATGCTGGTCTTCATGGGTGAGTGGCTTTCCTCACACAATACACATGTACTGGGTTTCCATCCAGCTAAGTGCCAGGGATGCGGAGATGTGCAAGACACTGACACAGTGCAAGAGGGACGTGTGAAGAGGTTGTTTCATCTCTGAGTGGCAGGAGCGTGGGAGAGGCAGCACAAAAAAAGGGCTGGGTCACCTTGCTTGGGTGTGTGTTCAGGCCGGGTTTCCTGGAGGAAATGATCCTTGCCTGGGGTCTGAAAGGGCAATAGAAATCTCCAGGTGGCGGG
>NW_004443995.1:3572621-3587986 GCF_000243295.1 Trichechus manatus latirostris
GGGAGGCAGCTGGCCTGTCCCAGACCTACAAGGAATTTGATTTGCTTGGAGACTGAGTTGGTTGGGGAGAGGGAGTAGTTAGTGATAGAAGCCGAAGGCCCCTCTTGCCTTCACCTACCTCAGTCGTTCACTCTTGCACAGATCCCTCCCCAGACTTAGGAGGGGATTCTGTCAAATGAGCTGCAAGTGGCAGGACTCTGCAGGAATGGGGTGCAAGAGCAGAGATATAGGGTGGAATCTGGAAGGACTGAATTTTGCATTGTTTCATAATTCATAAACTTCTTCCTCATTGTGACCCCAGGCAGAGTGGAAGTGCTAGAAGCACCAGGGCCACTACATACTCCCCCAAGATGCCTCCCGCCTCTGGTCATTGGGCAAGTCTGCAAGACAGTTGTAATATCTCACTGGAACCCCAGTCCAGAAAAGCACCCACCATTCATCTTCCCACAGTAAGTGGGAGGCATTTGAATGGAAGTCAGATTGCGGGAAAGATGGGTGGTGAGAAGAGGCCTAACTCTGCCCTTCCCTAGAAAACTGCAGTCAAGCTCCATGAGTCCAGTCGTATCTGTTGGTACCACCACCCCTTTGAACTTACTGTAAGAGTGAAAATGGCTCTGACAGAAATGTGGAGGTGGACAGCTGCAGTCCAGCTTTTTGGAAAGTGTGGCTGAGCACATGGGTCTTGGCCATTGGTGGAGCCAGGCAAATTCCCAAGACTCCTGGCCTTGCAGGAAAATTTCAGAGGTGTGGAGGTCCCTGCTGTCCCTTCCTCCCCTGTGCCCCCTTTCCCTGTCCACTCCTTCCACCAGGTACTCCTTCGGAAAGTCTAAAAAGGGGCTGCTGAGCAAATGCCCCCGCTCTTCGTGTATAGGCCAACTTGACCTGGGCTTCTCTGATGTCCTGGGAGAACATTCCCTGGAGGGCATCCTATTCACGTGTCCAAGGCTCAGGGAGTAACGGTGGAGTTTAGTACTGTCAACCTCTTGCATCATTTCCACCTACCCCCAGCATGCCTATTTCTTGATGTGCTGACTCCCCGGTCAAGATTTACCAGCCTCAGTAGCGCGAATAATTGTGTGTCACTGGAGTTGTGATGTATGCATTGGTTTTCCTGGCTTGCTTTCTTGTATTAATATGTTATTTACAGTTCCTATGCCCATTGCATTATGAATAAGCATGAATCAGATCAGAGAGAAGGCTCAGAGGAGTCCTCCTTTTTTCTGCTAAAGTGAAAGCTTCACAGCTGCTGTTTTTTCAGGAGCATGTCAGTCCTGTCGGGCTGAGTTGGGCAACACTCGGCATAGATTGAAGTTCACAGTCCTACACCTGTTGGAGTCCAAAAAGCCCAGGGTCCCAGACCCCTGGGCACTGTGCCCACTTTCTAAGTGACATGTGAACCTTTGAATTAAAAAAAAAAAAAATTGTATGAGTCACTGCACTTTGAGGGAGGGGAAGGAGGAGATACTTTCCACTCCTTCCTCCCACTTCTGGTTCTCAAGAGCTAAACTGGTCTTCTCTGCAAAGCAGGCTTTTCTTGGTGGTGCCTGAACTCAGGTCCTCTTTGGGCTGGCCCTAGAGAGCATTTAGCAAACTAGATGTGCACGCCCTGTTTGTGGCAGAACCTTGCCAAGGGGGATTAACTTGGTGGGGCTGGGATATGATGGATGGACTGGAAGACTCTGGTGGACGTGCTGTAGCTGAGGGCTCTGGTTCCCAGTGGCCCATGAAGCTCCTGCCACTCCTACCGCCCTCCATTTCTGAGCCATTCTCCTCTGCCTTCCTCCCCAGGTCTCTTAGCATCTGCTCTGGCAACCATGGTTTACGGCTGCATGAGCCCAGCTGCCCCCATGCTGTCTAGAAAGAGAACCACCTGTCCTTCCTAACACCTGGGCTTTCAGCAAAGTCCCACAGCATATTAGGCCACTTTGAGCTTGTACAGAATGTATTATTTTAAAGGCTGGTTCCTCTTCCTACTGCTTTGTGTTCCCTAGAGCTTGTTTGATGAAGGATTTTGCTGTTTGATGAAGGATTTTAACAAAGATCTCACTTTTAGAGACCACAACCACAGCAAAGGGACTCTGGGAAGAAAGATTCAGAACATCATGTTTGAACCTCCTGTATGCTCTTTTTATGGATAGAAGGAGACTCAAGGTGACCTGGTCCAACATCTTCATCATATGGAGGAGGAAACTGCAGTCCTGAGACGGGAAATGTCTTGTCCCATGTCACACAGTGAGTTCATGGCTGGACCAGAGCTGGCACTCAAGTCTCCAGGTTCTCAGTGACCACTCCAAGGCACCCTCAGCTTACCTGAGCATGTTTTCCATGTGCAGTTCCCAGTATCTAAATCTACTTACACATTTATATGTGTATTCTCTCCTTCCTCCGTACACACATCTACTAGCACCTAAGCTCCTTAAGGGCAAGGACTTCATCTCCCTCATCTCCACTACATCTCTGTCCCAGAACAGTGCTTGACACACAGTAGGACCTCAGTAAATATTTGTTATGAACTGGCAGACTCTGGCCCAGTGCACTTTCCACGGTTCTGGTCTGCCTTGAGTAGCCCTACGAGCCCAGTGTTGAAGAAGAAACCCCAAACCAGAGACTTTCTCAGGTAGAGAGGACGGCTTATCCTTACCAGTCTCTTTTCCTTAAAGGGACTGGGCTCATCACAAACCGGACAAATAAGGAGAACAGTGCAGTGAGTCACTCTTCACGCCTGCCTTTGGCATCCAGCGAGGTTACCTCACCCCACCTCAAGGCAGGAAGAACGACTGGATCACTCACTGCCAGGAGGGCAGAGCCCAGCTACAAGTTCTCCCTGGTGTCCATGAGGCAGTGGTGAGAAACCACAACAAGTGGCAGAGCAGTATGCGTGGTATGACCCCACTGTGTAAAAAGGTACATACAGTCTGTGTATGAGTGCAGAGAAAAAGAATCTGAGATACACGTACTCCAGTGAGCACCATTAGCAGTGTGGGACCCCTAAGGACAGGGTTGGCTTTGGGGTGTGGGTATTTGGGGAGGGTAACTCTTACTTTGTACAGTATAACTTTTTATAGCATAAGTATTTGAAATTAAAAAAAAAAACTATTGTGAAAATTTTTAAAAAATAATTACCCGCTGAAAATCCAAAAACATCTGTGGTGTCCTTGCCTCCTTTTTTACCTCCTCTACCTCTTACCGTCTCTCTTCCTAGTCTCTCCAGGAACTCAGAAATCTGGCCTAACCTAGTAAAATGGCTGAATTCCAGGATACAGAGGAAGAGCTAGGCTCCAAATGTTTAGACCCCTGAGGAATGAAGTCTAAAGTTTCATTGACCAACGGGCCAAATAGCTTGCTGGGTTCCATGGACAAAAATCGCCCCTTTAACCCCAACTAACCATCTCATTTTTTTCTATCCACTTTCCCAGGTCAGCACTCTCCGGAGACACATGCCTGGATTTAGCATCTAAAATGACATCATCCTCTCCTATAGCAAACACTGCAGGAACAGCATTAGAGGTGGCAGTGCTTCCCAAACATGGGTTGCATCTAAATCTCCTTGGGGAGCTTTCCCCATGACCTGCACCTGACTGCAACTCCTCAGGATCTGTCTACCTACATATAGCCCAGGCAGGGTAGGAAGTGAGAGAGGAGAGGAGACTGGGGAGGTGAGGAAGAAGTACCACTGGGTGAACTTTTATTTTTTTTAATCTACTGAATTTATTATTTTTACTTAAAAAATAATCTCCCAGGTGATCTTAATGTCTTTCAAAGTGGAGATTCACTGCTGTGTGCCACTCTAACCAAGCTGACCTGAAAACTCCCCCACTCCTGTTTCCACCATCAGTTGAGAAAACTTGGACCTCCTTCAGGAAGGGCACAAAAGTCTCGGAGGGCAGCAAGAGGGAAGAAATTCTCTCCAACTTTGAAATGACATGAGAGGCTGGTTTTTGGCACCATTTCTAAGTGTAGGGGGCTCACTTCTGCCAGGAAGCTGGCTGCAGCCACAGGTTTTCCTGGTCTCACAGGGCTATGCTGACAACAGATTTCGCAGTCCTTGGAGTGGTCTGGCAGGCCTTGCCTGCGCTGTCTGCCGAGAAGGTCAGGGCGGGGAGGGCTGAGGGGAAGGAGAGCAGAGTCTGCACCGGGTTTCAGCTTGGCCACCTGGCACTAGATCTGAGGTCAGGAGATAAAGGAGAGATTCAAAGGAAACAAATAAACCGAGGTGTTGGTGGGGGGTGGGTGTGGGGTGGGGGGAAGGGGTGTTGGGGAGGTGGGAGGAGCAAGAATAAAGACCTGAAGGTGCTGGTAACCCCCAAACACTTTCCCAGAGAGCAGCAGAGCCTGAAAGTCCAGTTTGGTTAATGGGTGGAGAGGAAAAGAAAATTTCTCTTCAGCAAAGTGAATATTGAAGTAAGCAGAAAGATAATTATTTCACTCTCAGGTAGTGAGGCTTTCTTGGTATGGAGTAGGCAGGATGGGTCTAATTTAAAAGGTCATTTTTATGTTTCAATTTCAGGAGAGAGGAGAGAAAAAGTTCTCCCGTAATAACCTGTGAGCACAAGACAGGGAGAGGCACCCCCACGTCTGTGGGAGGCCAGTGCTGGACCAGGGAGCAATGTCCCTCCCTCTGGAGGATGAGGGCTGTCACCAGCCTGGATAATCTTGCCCAGGGTTCAGGTGGGGTAGGGACATGTCCACCCCCTTCCAAGCAACACTGAACAATTTGCCAGTGATCACTTCTTTTTCTGGAAAACAACTTTGCCAATGGTTGTTTGCTTTATGAGGCTCCCAGTTGCCATCGAGTTGACTCCGACTAATGGCGACCCCATGTGTGTCAGAGTAGAACTATGCTCCATAGGGTTTTCAATAGCTCATGTTTTGGAAATAGATCACAAGCCTCTCTTCTGAGGCACCTCTGGGTGGACTCAAACCTCTCACCTTTGTTAGGGTCCTGTCTCTATTTACCCCAATGAGACTCTACCTATTAGCACCTTGGGCGCCGGGATTCTTCTCTGGGCCGCACTTTCACTCAGCAAATGTGGGTAAAGTGCTGACTTGGGCCGGTGCACTTTTCTTCTGAGCTCCAGAAGATCCAGTGCTCACCTTCATGTCAACTCAGAGGACCCACAGACTGGCGACCCACTGGGGAAATCTTAGCTTGACCTAGGCCCTCCTCCCCTCCCCGCATTGTTCATCTCCGTGTACCTCCGTTTCCTCAGGTGAGATCCTCACCTCCTCTTTCCTCAACCAAACTAACAGCCTCACAGCTTCTTCACCTGCCTTCAGTTTCCTTCCTCACAAAACACTGTTGTTCTTAGTTGCCATTGAGTGGATTCTAACTCATGGCGACCCTGTGAGTGCGGAGTAGAACTGCTCCGTAGAGTTTTAAGGCTGTGACCTTTCAGAAGCAGATCGCTAGGCCCAACCACCAACCTTTCAACTAGTAGTCGAGCCCTTAATGTTTGCGCCACCCAGGACTCCACCCTCACAAAATGCCTCCTGAGAAACTTCTAAAGTTCTATTCCTCTGCTTACCATCCTTTGGTGGACCGTTGCCTCCAGGATATAGTCCCCTGGCCCCAGGGGATCTGGGTCCTTCTCCTCTAAAGCTTCACCTCCTTGCTCCAGACCTGGGACCCTGTCTCCTAGCTGGAACCCCATGCTCCAGAAGCAGAGACTGCCAAGATGGCTGGAAACACTGTGTGGTTCTGACTCAGGCCTTTGCGTAGGTTTTCCCTGCTTAGAACACCCTCCACCCGCTGCCTTCTCCACAAAATCCCACCCCACGGTGACCTCCTGCTTCCCTGCTGCCATCATCCTGGATGATGACTTTTTTTGAAACTCATCTCTATGTATTATAAAAGGAGCCCCGGTTGCGCAGTGGTTAAGTGCTCGGCTGCTAACCGTAAGTTTGGTGGTTAGAACTCACCTACAGCTCCTTGAGAGAAAAGACCTGGGGATCTGCTTCCATAAAGATTACAGCCTAGGAAACCCTATGGGGTTCTATTCTGTCCCACGGGGTCGCTATGAGTCGGAATCAACTCGACGGCACCTAACAACAACAACATGCATTACAGCGATTGATTTTCACATCCACCTCCTCTACTAGACAGTGAACTCCTTGAGAGCTTCCCTCCCCCTGGTCCTAGCACAGTGCTGGGCACACAGTTGATGCTCAGTGAATGAGAAAGGAAGAGAGGGAAGAAGAGAGAGGGAGAGAGGGAGAGAGGAAGGCACTAGGTTAGATGCTCAACTTGAAGGCATAAGCTTTTCTGAGGCAAAAGTTTGAGGTTCAGAGCTGGGTCCAGGGCAAGGCAAGGGAGGCGCCTTGGACTGACTCACCCTTGGGGCTGAGCGTGTGCTGGGCTGGTACCTATGCGCGAGTGAGCCAGTCAGGGCTCCTTAAGCTCTGCACCCTGTGAGCCTCTCTTCCTTCACCCTAGCCCTGCTGAGGTTTCGTTTGTCTTCCTCACAAAAGCTGCCCTGGGAGCTTTTATTTTTTATTTGTAATATAAGTTCTTTCACTGATTTACAAATTCAATAGCTGTTTTCTGGGCATCTACTTATTAGCTCTGCCTTAGGCATTGGGCAGAATACGACTGTGAATGAGAAACATCGTGCCTGCCCTCAGAGAGCTTACAGCATAGGAAGAGAGTCAGCTATTAAATAATAAATCAACTCACATTAAATCCCACACCATTATGTGGGCTATAGAGGAAGGAGACACATGGATCTTAAAACAATCAGTGAAAATATGCCTTTTCCAGATAAGAGGATCTAGAGCAGCATCAAACAACTCAGCCGAACAGTGGCTTTTTCAGCAGCCCTTCCGCATTCTCAGCCTCCCCACACTGTGCACTTCCTACACCCCCAGAGCAACCTGGCAGCCCCTGGTGACAATGAACACACTGAATACGCTTTCTCAGGCAGCAATTCCTGAGAGATTCTCCTGAGGGTCCTTAACGTGATGTGGGTGAAAGTGCTCACTGCAGTGCTGTGAGTCCTAACAAGATGTCCAAGTCCATCAAGGGGAATAGATAAGAACAAGGCGGTGGCCAGATGCTAAGGAATCTATGCATCAGTAAGAATTAACAGGCTAGGTGTTCCCACAGCAACAGAGAGGGTTCATAAAAACAGACAGTATGGAGTGAAGAAATGGTATGAGATTCATAGCACATTATCACTTACATAAAAATATACACCGAAAACAACGCTACATATTTTACAAGGGTATATAGATATATATACAAATGTGTGTATATGTATATATGTGTATATATATAAATATACATGTATATATACACACACATTCACATCTCTAAGAACAGATTTCAAACACATTATGTTGGGTCAGGGTCAGATTACTCAGTAAACAAGGTAAGCACCGGCTATTTGTGCTTACCTACTAATCTGAAACCCATGTGAAATTGGTCACTACAGATTAGTAAGTAAGCACAAGTAAGCCCGTGCTTACCTTGCTCACTGGGTAATCTGTCCTTGTCAGAGACTGTAAACTTGAAAAGAGGCCTTGATTATGTAGGAAGGTGCTGTGGAGCTGGAAGAGAGACAGATGCCAGCCATACCTAGAAGCAGAATCTTTGATGTGGTGAAAAACTGTGAAATTGTTCACTACAGATGATCTAGTATGCAAGGTAAGCACGATGCTTACTCTGCCTATTGGATAATCCACCTGTGTTAGGTACCTACTAGGGAGAAAAGAATGGGAGTGGGGGTTGGAGACGAAGGGGGGAAAGTAAAATAATTCCAAGTGTGAAAGGGCCATCTACGCAAAGATTGATGATAATTGTGTGCCAAGAACCGAGGAGTACGGTCAGCTTTATTCTCTGAGCTTGTGTTCCAACACAGTACAAGACAATGCAAAACCTAACAAGCAACATAAAACCCCTGACTGAGGACGCCTCCACATGGGCACAATGATTTCATTCCACTGTTTTTCAGGAGCCTTAGGAATTATTCCAACCTAATTCCCTATTTTAGGGTTGAGGAACCTAAGGCCCAGAAAGGGCGTGTGAACTGCCCAAGTCACACAGCCCCTTGGTGGCGAGAGGAGGGCTTCATGCAGGTTCATGCAGGACAACCGCCTCAAAGCTCAGCTGAGCTCATTGACTCACCTGGGCAGGTAAGCACAGAACCTGGACAGGGCTTGAATGGGGCTGAATCCTGGTTGGAGGAAATGATGTCATTGGTGGTGCTGAGGGCCAGAGTCTTTAAGGCTCATCTTTCCCACAGCCCGTTCAGCAATTGCTCTGACTGCGGCACATACGGAAGCCCTAGCAGTGTGGGCTCAATGTGTTGATGTCAACAGTTTTGCAGGAACCCACATACCCATAAAATTGCTGATGAGAAAACTGAACAGAGTATTAACGTGGGTGGTTGGTAAAGTCTCAGGACAGTAACTTTCCTGAGAGAGTGTATGAACAATAAAAGTGTCAGAGAGCCTCATGAAGGAGCAGCTTTCAAGATGGGCTTATATCCTGCCCCCAAATCCTGCATGGCACATTTTGCCTTTATTATTAAAGTACAATATATATACCTACAGAAAACTGCACATACCATAAGGATGAATTTTCCCAAACTGCATCCACCCATAGAATCAGCTTCCTGAGCAAGACATAGAACATTCTCAGACGACAGAAGCATGTTCCTGAAAATATTACAGACTGGTGTCCCTTTTCGGTCACTACCTGCCCTCCAAGGGGCGGCCACTATGCTGACTTCTAACAACATAGATGAGTTTTGCACCCCAGTTTTAATCCTACCAGCATCAGGGTCACTAGATGTCAGCAAGACCAGAACACCTGTGCTAACAGATACTTACCTGATTTAGCTCCAATGTCTGGGGTTCCAACCAGCTTGGAGTCTGAAGCTTTTAGAAACCCCTCCCTGAGAGGGATGGGTTGCACCACCATTCTATCTGTTACTCGGCTGAGATGCAGCTAAGCATCTGGAAAAGTTCTGACAGAGGCCAGCTTAAGTGGCCTGCCAAACGAAGAAAGAAAGAAACAAGTAAGTGACATTTTTTTTTCTGATGGCTGTATTTGTGTTAAGGTGAATCTATAGCAAAATATGATTCAGAATTAGCTCCTGAGAAGAATATCACACAGTTAAAAATGGAAACTAACCGCAACAACAAGGGCTGCTATAACAAAATACCACAAGCTGGGTGGTTTATAAAAACAGAAATTTATTTTAGTCTGAATTCAGGGTGGGTGTCCCAGGGCCAGCGGCTCGCGTGCTTCTGGCAGCCCCATGGATTCCTTGGCTAGTAAATGCATCTTCGCTTGGCTGTCCTTCCTCTGTTTCTCTGAGTCTCTTTGCTTTTATAGGACACCACTCAGATTGGATTAGAAACCCTACCCCGGTGTGAACTCATGTTAACTGATAATATCTTCAAATACCCTATTTCCAAACGAGGTAATATTCAACAGATACAGGGGTTAGGACTTCAACATAAATTTTGGAGGACACTATTCCATCCAACACACCATCCCAGGGGCTGGTGAGGCACCAAGCGAATTAAGTGACTTGCTTAAAGCCCACTATGAGTCAGCATAAACATGCAAGGGCAGCCTGAGCCCACCTGGCTCCCAGCTCACCCTGCACCATCTGACGCCCATAGGTGTCTTCCAAGGGGCTGCAGCTTTTTGCTGAGCCACTTGGCCCACGCTACAAGGGCACGTGTTCAGATGTGACGTAAGTGTTTGGGACCAGCTCCTGGTACTGCCTTCCAAGAGGCCTCAGTGATGGCAAATCTCAGCTTTAAAGACATATTGGGTTATTGGGAACAGCCAAACAGTGTAGCCATATGTGAGACGCAATGGTCTGGTATGCTCAAGTCACTCTTAGAACTCCTCTTTTGGAAATCCCTTTGAAGGCAGATGATAAGCCATAATTCCTTTATCTTATAGTTGTATTGCATTTGTGGTGAAAGATGGTATCAGCCTATTTGACTTCCCATTGTTTTTCTCACATGTGTTCCCATCAGAGAACAGAGCCCCAGACAACTGCCACTTTGCACACAGGAAATGTTCACAGCACAGACTTCCCTGATAATCCCAATCACCATTTATTGAGCGCCTTCTATGCACAGGCTATGTTTTCAATTTTAATAACAGTCCTGAAAGGTAAGCACAATTTTCCCATTTTACAGATGAGAAACTGAGACTTGGCTGATAAGTGACTTCCCCAAGGTAACTCAGTTAGTAAATAAAAGAGTTGGGATTTGAACAAGGTCTGTGTGACTCCAAAGTCCATGCTATCATCTCGCAGTCCCTGAGCAGGTCCTCAGAGATGCCCTGCAGTGGAAACTGTGCAGATCAGCTATCAAGGGCCCTTTGAGTCCCTCTGAAGGAGATGGTTGGAGGCCATTGGTATAAGATGTGAGCAAATTCAGCAGAAGGTGGGCTAGGTGTGGCCTCAAGACTGTCATCAGGAACTGTACCATTAGAGAATCAAAGTCCTTCAGCCCTGATGGGAACTTGGAGGTCATGGAGTCCCACTTCCTTTAGAGAACTGAGGAAATAGACATGAAGAGAAGATGTGGCCCGGGGTTACACAGGACAGGACAAGGAGACCCAGGGCTCATGAAATCCAGGCCTCTGCTCTTTCCCCAACATCCTATGACCTCCCTTTCACCAGTGTTTTGCAGATGTTGGAGGGCTAGATGCCTTTCCCCCTTTCTGTCTTGCCGTCCTTGCAGCCAGGATGGCAGGCTTGATGTGGGTGGAGGACACACTACAGGGAAGCTGGTGATCCCAAGGTAGAATCAGGAAGGAGTGTGTTGGGCTTCAGAGACAGAGCCTTCCAGTTGCTCTTCCTTCTGCTGGCTTTGTTGACCTTGAGGGAGAGCTCTGGGCACAGCATGTTCCCTTGGCCTTTCCCTGGTGACACAGTGCCCACTGCTATGGAGAGAGCACCTTCCATCCCTGGAAGTGTTGGGCAAATATTATGTCAGAGAGAGGGACGCCAGGAGTCAGGTGGGAGGGGAGGAGTCCCATGGAGACTTTGGCCTCAAGGGTGAGATCATGGGCCTTGGAAACAAACGCATTTTATAGATCCAATAAATTAGATGCAACCTGGCTATTTCTGTACTGTCAGGTGTCATGGAATCTGCCTTGCCACTGGAGGAGGAAGCAGAAATAGAGGCACAGGTGGGTTCAGTGAGCTGCCAGAGGTCACCCAGCTAGATAGGGACAGTGTCAAGGTGAGGAGACACTGCCCTGAGTCATCAGGCAGCTGTGGAGCCTGCAGGGCCCCCTGCCTGACACACACGGGTCACTAAAGCCTTCCACCTCCCAGGGCAGAGCTCTGCCAGCCAACTCATGTCACCCAGGCCACCCTGCAGGAGTGCCGTACCAGTTGAGAAGGTGCCTTGTCTGGTCCCCAACCTAGAGTAATACTAATGGCAAACATGCTGCTTTACAAATATTTAGTTATTTAGCCCTATGGTCCTGAATTACCTGTGACTATTATTCCCAAGCAAAGACATTAAGCAATTTGCCCAGGGTCACACAGCTAATAAATGGCAGACCTGGCAGTAGTCTAGCTGCTGGTGGAGGGCAGGCACCCAGCCTGTCCATCTCCCCACCATCCCCTGAAATGTGTGGAGGCCCTTTGTGAATAAGGGCAGAAGTGCCCAGAGTGAGCCCAGCTGGTAAGTCCATACCTGGTACTGTCCTCAGCCCTGAGAACCACCTTTCAGGAAGAACCTTGATGAGCGGGACATGACAGAGGAGAAGGACCATCCTAAGCGTCTGACACTATGCTTGAGGATGAGTAGCTGAGGCAACTGAAACTGTTTAAGCTCAACAAAGCTGTTATGGATTGAACAACACCAAAACCAAACCTACTGTTGCCAAGTCGATTCCAACTCATGGCGACCCCATAGGACAGAGTAGAACTTCCCCATAGGGTTTCCATGGCTGTAAATCTTTACGGAAGCAGACTGCCACAGCTTTCTTCCCCAGAGCTGCTGGCTGGATTCTGAGGCGCTATTGGAAACACAGGCCTGTGCACTTCATTTTAGAATCCCTTCAGGGCTTCCCAGAATCACAATCAGCTGAACGTTGCCTTAACTCTCACTGAGAGTCTGCCATACAGTGACTGCCCAGGTGCTCCAGGGCCCTACCATGTGGACAAATCCAAGGGGAACAAGCAGATGCTGCCATGACAATAACGGGCCTACACTCAGGAGACACTACTGTGTGTTCTTGATGTGATGATGATGGTGACTGTCACGAAGCGTCTTCTCAACATTAAGGTGCAGCTGGGTCTCCCAGGAGGTGGCCCCTGCAAGGGAAAAGTGGTTTTCAGGGACAACTGAGTCTGGGGCAGTCATTTCACAGGTTCAGAGTCTTCCAGGTGGAAGAGATTTAGGGGGCGTCCAACCCAACCTCCAGCCCAGGAGGTGGACATGGAACTTTGACGTGAACCCACCCTGTAACTGAGGACTTCTCTCCATCTTGCTTTGGAATGGCACAGAATAAGATAAATTCTTCCACTGAAAGCTCTCACTAATTGAATGTTGTGGTCATATCCACCACCAGGTTCTTTTTAGCCTGTCTTAGTTTCCTAGCTCTGCTGTAACAGAAATACTATGCATGGGTGGCTTTAAAGGACAGAAATCTATTTGCTAATAATTCTGGAGGCTAAAAGTCCAAATCAGGGTCTCAGCAACGTTGATTCCTTCCTGTCAGTAGCCCTGGGCATTCCTTGGTTCCTCAGCTTGTAGACGATCCTCACATCTGTCTTCCCCCACGTGTGTCTCTGCATCTAATCTGCTCTTTTTATAACTCAGAAGGGATTAGATTTAGAACCTACTGTCCTTGGGAGTGACTAATTAACATAACAAAGAAAACCCTCTTTCCAAACAGGATCACATCCTCAGGTACAAGGGCCAGGAATTCAACATATATTGTTGAGGGATGAGCTCTAGTGGCACAGTGGTTAAAAGATCAAACCCATCAGCAGCTCTAGGGGAGAAAGATGTGGCAATCTGCTTCCATAAAGATTTACAGCCTTGGAAACCCTACGGGGCAGTTCTCTGTCCAATGGGGTCGCTATGAGTTGGAATCGACACAGCGACAGTGGGTTTGGTTTTGATGTTATTCAATCTGTAACAGCCTTGTTAAGCTTAAACAGTCTTGGTTGCCTCAGCTGCTCATCCTCAAGCATGGTGTCAGACCCTTGGGATGGTCCTTCTCCTCTGTCATGTTCCGCTCATCAAGGTTCTTCCTGAAAGATGGTTCTAAGGGCTAAGGAGAGTACCAGGTATGGACTTAACCAGCTGGGCTCACTCTGGGTACTTTTGTCCCATTAATGTGGCCAAAGATGGTGCTAGGCCTTTGGGCAGTGACATGAGACTTTGGCTCACAGGATCCCCTTTTACCTCTCCCAGAACAAATTCCTCC
Organism: Trichechus manatus latirostris; assembly: GCF_000243295.1. Taxonomy (NCBI): domain Eukaryota; kingdom Metazoa; phylum Chordata; class Mammalia; order Sirenia; family Trichechidae; genus Trichechus; species Trichechus manatus. The sequence goes on from NW_004443995.1 coordinate 3,586,042, forward strand.
AGTACTGAAAAGTTGGAATGACAAGTTTTACTTCCCACTCAGTCCCTGGAGTTGTGGAAGTGTGGTGAGTAACTGTCTAGAACGTGAGCATCTTGGGAGAAAAGCAATAGCTGAAATTCAACCCCTTATTAGCTGGTTGAGAAAAGCAGGGGCTTGGGAAAGGGCTGAGAGCAATTAGGCATCTTATCCAGCTGCTTATCTAGTGACTCTTACTTCTACTGTATTGGAGCTAAACTTGAAGTTGGGAGTAGGAGGCCCTGTGGGGGCGGAGAGGCTGTTTTGCTGTTTCTTAGCAGTCACCAAGAAGCCTGCCCAGCAGGCAGCCCACCTCTGCCCTCTACTCACGGGGATGAATCAGCTGGTGGGAACCACCGGTGCCTTGGGAAGGAGAAAATAAAGCTGACCAGCACAGCTGACGTCTCCACTCAGCCATGGCTGAATGGAGGCACTGTTCTCTCTGCTGGCGCAACTTCCAAAGCCGAACCACCATTTTCATCCAAATCTAGATCAAACCTCTCTGCTGCACTTGCCCATATGAGCAAAATGGCTGTCCTTGAAAGTGGCAAGACTGACAAGATTGTTTTAGCAACTTTCTCAGACTAATGGGGGCCTGTTTACAGCACAGAAGTGGTGAAGAGATCAATTATTCTCTGCTGACGGCTTTGGAAAGAACCAGGGCCTGCTTCTGGTTCTCCTTGTAGGGATGACTTCCACACTCTGAAATGGCTACAGCTGTCTTTGAGGGTTCCTTCGTCTACCCGTGTTCTGAACGCACACGTGGGAGGACACAGTGGATCCCGTGTCTGCGCTGAGTCAGCACCCTGGAGAGCTGCACCCACCCCTTTCCTGCCTGGTAAGGTCAGCACATAGTGAGAGGGAACCAAGGTGTAGAGAGCTCTGGGACCCAAGGGCCTTAGGGAATCGGGCCCCAAAAAGCAGCATTGCCCACAAAATCTCACAGTGGGCACTCAGATGGGTGTGGCATTGCTAGCACTTATACTATTAGCAAACTGCTTCACAGACACTAAATTATAAGCCTTCTAAGGGGCAGCCCTGGGGATATTGCTGCAGAAGCTCTGATGATGCCTTACTGGGAGCTCCAGACTCCCAGCAGCCAAGTGTGTGCCTGGAGGAGACTCTGCTTCAAGGTGCAAATTAGACCAACTCTCAGGCTCACGTGAGGCAGCGAGGCAGCTCACCTCCCCCAGCACCGAGCTCACAGCAAACGCCTCTGCATCGCTTGCTCACAGGGAAACGAGCATCCACATTCACCCCAAAGAAGCTTCAAGAGGGGCCCAGCCCAGAGAACAGCTTATGAGCCCCTCCAGAGCCCCAGCGTTCTTATCAGTCAGCCTTCAGGCCTCTCTTCAGCCCATTGGTCCTCAACGGCAGGGTGAAAAATGAACCACCAGGGGCATAAGCAAAATGTGGCATATCCATACAATGCAACATTATTCAGCTATGAAAAGGAATGACCTTCAGATACATGCTACAACATGTATGAACCTTGGAAACATCATGCTGAGTGAAACAAAACAGACACAGAAAATATTGCCTGACTGCACTTATTTGAGATATTTAGAATAGGCAAACTCACAGAGACAGAAGTAGATTAGAGGATACCAGGGCCTGGGGGGAGAGGGGAATTGGGCAGTTATTGCTTAATGTGTATAGAGTTTCTATTTGGGGTGATGAAAAATTGGTGATGGTTTACACAACATTGTGAATATACTGAATGCCACCAAATTGTACACTTAAAAATGGTTAAAATAGGAAGTTCCGGCAAAAAGGCACTCTAGGCAGAAGCACCACACCGTCCCTCCACAGCAAAGATCCGAAAAACTAAGCCGAACAGAGAATACAACAATCCTGAAACCCTAAAACATCAAATGAAGAGATAAAGAACTCAGCCAAGCACCAAATGGAGTGAGAAAACTGACAGAGA
>NW_004443995.1:3595673-3596635 GCF_000243295.1 Trichechus manatus latirostris
AAAAAAAAAAGGTTGAGAAGTTAGAGGGTTGATATTTTGTGGGGTTGTTAACCAATGTCATAAAACAACATGTGTACTTCTGTTTCATGAGAAACTATTTGTTCTGTAAGCCTTCACCTGAAGTACAATAAAAAAATTTTAAAAAAATGGTTAAAATAGTAAATTCTTGTACATTTTATCACAGCAAAAAATAAATGAAATCACTGAGGAGTTTTTTAAATGCAAATTTGGGGCCCCAAATGTCACACAGAGCATCCCCCACAACTCTGCCATCTTCTCATTGATTATCCAGGAGGCTAGGAGAGTACGGCTGAATCAACCCAAATCCAGCCTCCCTCCTAGAAAATCGGAAACAGAGGGCATGCACCTTTCTGTTGGGCTAGTCCCAGACATAGAGATGGCCCATATTTACTGGAGTTGTCCTAGGAGACTGGAGTCTCTGTGTCTGCCCTTGCTTTCAGCCTGAAGGATGGACCTCAAGAGAGGAGAGGCCTTTTCTTACATAGCAGTGGTGAGTGAATATCACTGCTGCCCTTCAGACTCCGTGCCTTAGACTACTTGATTCCATGAGGTAGGGGAGAAACGTTCCTGGCATCCATGGCATTCTCCCCAAGAAGCACTGCTACAAGTGAAGTTCTCTCCTATAGAAATGTCAGTACTACATACAGTCCACCCATTGTTGTTGTTAGCCGCTATCGAGTCAGCCCCTGACTCATGGCAATCCCATGCACAGTGGAACGAACTCTGCCAGGTCCTGCTCCATCCCCATGATCAGTTATGGATCAGACCGTCGTGATTCATAGTGTTTTCTTTTTTATTTCTTCCCATTCAAAAATTTATACCTACATTGTTGTGACTCTAATTGCTCTCCCCATACTGTGACAGCACACTCCTCCTTTCCACCTGATTCCGTGTCCATTCAACCAGCTCCTAACCCTCTCCGCTTTCCCATCTCACCTCCG
>NW_004443995.1:3596825-3648275 GCF_000243295.1 Trichechus manatus latirostris
TCCTCCAGTCTCAGTCAGACCATTAAGTCTGGTCGTCTTACTAGAATTTGAGTTCTGCATCCCACCTTTCTCCTGCTCCATCAGGGACTCTCTGTTGTGTTCCCTGTCAGGGCAGTCATTGGGGGTAGCCAGGCTGATTCATAGTGTTTTCATTGGCTGACTTTCAGAAGTAGATCATCAGGCCTTTCTACCTAGTCCATCTCGTTTGGAAGCACCACTGAAACCTGTTCAGCATCATAGCAACATGCAAGTTCCACTGACAGACAGGTGGTAGCTGTGCATGAGATGCACTGGCCGGAAATCAAACCCAGGTCTCCTGCAGGGAAGGGAAGAGTTCTACCACTGAACTATATAGTCCTCCCATAGATGGGTTAAATAGATTTTTAATGGGCTGTCCTGGAAATGTGCCTATAAAGCATAACATGGTTGCTTTGGGAAAGTGCATTTTGAATTCAAGCCTAATTGCAAGCAAACTTGGGGAACAAAACCTGCTTGTGAGTTAGGGACTGCCCGTATGACTCAGCCCTTGAACGCTTCGAGCAGGCCAGAGGCAAACCCCAGGACCTGATTCCAAGAGCCTAGCATGCATCCTTCAATGGGAGTTTCAAGCCAGCCCCTCATTGAAAGGTGTCAGGTGCCTTCCCTCCCCGCGCAGGCTGGTGGCCAGGTCGAGCCAGGCTCCTGGTGGGTCCTTGGTAAAGGGCCCATGAATGAGTTGACTCTGAATGCTTCTTGGGGCCAGGACCCCTCTTGTGGTACGGTCCACTTGTCCTGTTGAACAACCAGGAGGCCAAAAGCCCCACTGCAGAGACTGAAAAGCTATTTTCTTCAACTACAAGAATGTTACTCTTGTCCAATGAGGACATTTTACTGGAAGATATTTTTGGATGAAAAGCCCCCAGGCAGAGGCTGCTCTGGGTTATTTTTCAACCCTGCCACGGATTCCATCTGAGCTCTAGGCTGTTACCCCATCAATGCTGAGTAGACTGACTTTGCAGACCCACTGTCCTCCATTTTGTCTGTGCTCATGGCCCAAATAATTTTAAGAAGTACTTACTAAATGACTGGATGCAATGTCCCTTATTCAAATTTGGCTTCTATGTTTGATGCTTATGTGTGTTTGGGGACACACACCAAAATAAAAATCTCTTCTTCCTTTTTTTGCGGTGGGGGGAGGGGGTGGTGGGGAGGGCAGGGTTAGACCATGAAGCAAAAAAATATAATGAAGAACAAATAATTAAGTTTATGTTTCAACGGAAAATTGCAAAATGTCACATCAGCAGATGGGAGTAGGTAGGGGAAAGATGTACTCTTAGAAGCCGAAGTTCATGAACTTGTACACCTCAGAAGACCAAATTAATAGTTGCATCTAGCTATCCCAGAGCCTCTTACCATAAAACACAAATAAGAATCATGAGTGAACATTTAGGAAACTGCAGTCCTTTAACTCAATGTGAATCTGCATGAGGCCTGGGCGACAGTTCCTGTAAAAGCCATAAATAAAAGGGTAAAAACAGAAGTACTTGAGACCCACTGTCATGGATTGAATTGTGTCCCCCCATTCCCAGTATTGTGTCATTGTCCACAATTTTGTCATCTGAAGTGATTTTCCTATGTGTTGTAAATCCTCCCTCTGTGATGTTAAGGAGATGGGATTAGTGGCAGTTATGTTAATGAAGCAGGACTCAATCTACAAGATTAGGTTGTGTCTTCAGTCAATCTCTTTTGAAATATAAAAGAGAGAAGCGAGCAGAGACAAGGAGACCTCATACCACCAAGAAAGTAGTGCCAGGAGAAGAGTGCGTCCTTTGGACCCAGGGACCCTGAGCTGAGAATCTCCTAGACCAGGGGAACACTGATGACAAGGACCCTCCTTCAGAGCCAACAGAGAGAGAAAGCCTTCTCCTGGAGCTGACACCCTGAATTTGGACTTTTAGCCTACTAGACTATGAGAGAATAAACTTCTGTTTGTTAAAGCCATCCACCTGTGGTATCTGTTATAGCAGCACTAGATGACTAAGACACCCACTGTGGGGAAAACAAAAGAATTTTTTGTGTTTATGTGGATCACTTCTTGTACAGCAGGGCTGAAGGTATAGGGAGGCATCCACTGTCCCAAATGGCTTATTAAAACACAGGGAAACCCAGGTTCTAAGTGTCCAGGGAACAAGCAGCAACTCACAACAAGAACGTCATTGACACGCTCATCCACTGGTGTCAAGAAATCCACTGACTCCATGATATTCTTCTCGTCCACTTTTAAATACAGCAGGAGAGCAGCTAGGACTAAAGCTTTGTACAGAGACACTGAGGTACGAGGTGCATCTTAAGACACAATCCTTCTTTTCAAGTGCCAATGCTGCATTTCAAACAAAACGGCACCTCCCTCTCTCTCTGCTCATTCCTGAGCCAGCCGCAGAGGTGAGCTGCGATTTCCCAATCTTGTCCTGAGCCAAAACTCATGAGGACACAAAGGAGCAGATCCAGACTTGCCGGCCCCACAGAGATTATACAAAGCTTGGCCCCAAACACGGAATAAAGTGAGTGTGTGTGAGGTGCTGAACATTCCACTGGGGCTGGATGTCAGAATCATGCTGCATTCCCACTGCTCTGCCACTGGGCCCCCTCCCAAGGCCCTCAATTAAATGCAGGTCCTGTGCTAGCAAGAAGATCCTGCCCCAAGAGCCTAACTGTGGCTTTTAATCCTTTTGAGGACAAGACTGCTGTATCCCAGCCCTCCTCACCTCCTCCATCCCATCTTCTCTTTGTGCAGAAATGGAAACACGCACTTGCCCGGGTCACACAAACATATCAACAGAAAAAGCCAAGGATATAACACAACCCCCATAAACAGGAACTTTATTAAACTACACGTTATGTAAAAGAACATATAAATGGACCATTAAATACATTCAGTTCATCTGAAACAAATTTATACAGAAACGTATTTACATTTCTCCAGTATATACTTAAATTATTTTTCCAAGCTTACTACCGATGAAAGGTAATAGAATGATCACCTGCTCACACAGATGCACACACAGAAGTGGTACACAGGGCTAAGTAAAATACCTTTTCTCGGGAAACGCAGCTTATCATTAGGTTTTAAAGCAACAACTCATTCTGAAGGTGCTTTCTTCTGAGAACGCCTTTAAGTAAGGCTTTTGCTTTAAAGATGCTGGGGCTTGGTTCTGAGAAGCTGATCCCAGGGCAGAGGAGGACTCTTGGAGCTGGAGGGGCCCTTGCAGACCATCACTGAGGCCGTGCCCCCACTTTTGTAGACTGGGGAACAAAGGCTTGTGGAGAATAAGTGACTTTCCAAAGTTAAATAGCATCAGCAATGAAGTGGGGCCCCCGCCCTTTCACTATCCACAAATCCACAAACCTAGGACCACATTCTTTCATTTCCCACCCCTCATGGAGTCTGTGTTTTAAAAGTTTCTGTCTGCCTGGTTAAATACATGAATTTTTAGGTTTCATTAGATGGTGGAAATATCTACTCAGGGCTATTCTACAAGAGGTTTTGTGATCAGGTATCTTACTTCTTCAACCATAAACTTCACCTTTTCAATTTAGCTGACTTACAGAAACTCAAAGTTTCCATTGACTTTAGATGGAAGGCAACACCCTACAGGAGAGAAACCATGGCACTGACCACATGGATTCATCACAAATATTCATATTTGCCTAAATGCATCTACCGCTGTGGGATCTAAAATGAAGTTTTGCCAATAAATGAACAAAAGTGGGAAAAAAAGAGCAACTTTAAAAAAAGTTTCTCCCATTTACCAGTTATTCTCAGAAGGAATAATTCCTTTTGAATGAAGCCTGACTTCTTACCAAAATTTTCCTGATGATATAAATTCAGCTGAAAGCAATTTATTTTTGTCTGTTTTTAAAAACTGCATTTGGCTTTTCTTAGGATTTAAAAACCACTATATACCAAGGAACACATCCCTGAGCAACGCAAACGGTTTGTTCTCTAACCGAAAGATTAGCAGTTCAAACCCCGACCCCCCACTGTTGGCACCCCAAAAGAAAGGCCTGGCCATCTGCTTCCATAAAGATTTCAGCCACGAAAACCCTATGGAGCAGTCCTACTTTGTAACATATGGGGTTGCCCTGGGTCAGAATCAACTCAACAGCAATGGGTTTTGTTTTTTTGGTACCAGGGAACAGATACCTATGTTAAAAAGCATCATGGTTAAAGATGGAGTCCCCAGCTCCAGGTCTCATGAGAAAAGAAGGAAGTGCTGGGTAGAAAGCAAAGAGAGGCAAGAGGGAGAAGAGCAGAGGGAGAAGAAAGACTGAGTGAGAGACAGGGTTTATCCTTCCCTGTAACCAGAGTGAACACAAGCCATAGCAGCCGCCTCTGAGTTTTACAAAACACAGATGGAAGACGAGGACTGGGAGAGAGGCGCTCAGATGAACTGCCCTGGACATCTTTCCATTAAAATATGGCACTTCTAAAATATGGAAAACCCAGCGTTCTACAGGAGCTGCCACCTGTCTCCAGGCAAGGCCTGCCCTGCAGCTAGAGGCCCTGGGCATCGGGAACCCCACCACACACCCCATGCGGCTCCTTTCTCTCTGCCCATGGTACCTGCCTTAACTACCCAGGAGGGAGCATCCGATTTCTGCCCCCAGAGTCCAACTTGCCCTCCTGTTCGCGCACAAACCTTCACCCAATTACACAAGGAGAAACGAACAGGCCAGAAATTCTTCAAGGAGACGGAGCCAACCACAGAACCCTCAAGGGCTTGCAGGGAAGTCCAGTTGCCAGCAATGGACGGCAGTCTGAGGGCAGGTGGGACCCTGAGGCCAGGGAACAAAGAAGATAAAAATACCTTCATACAAAGGTATTTTTTTTCCTGTCTTTTTTCCCCCCTTGGAAGCATTTCACTTTGCAAAGGGAACCAACGAAAACATTTCATTTTCATAATATTAACAATAAGTCTTTGATATATAAAAACTGGCCAAAAACGTTTTTCACTCGTTACGTAAGAATGTCCTTACACTCCAAGTTTCACAGACCTTTGTTCTGGGGCCAGGGGGTTGTGAGCCGCTCTGGGTGTGGGGGAGGTGCTGCCCTGTCACAGTAGCAAATGCACATTCGGACTCGGGATTTTACAGCAGGAGGCAGCACCACAGGCCGAGTCCACGGGCCTCCGAGACTGTACCTTAGTGACAAGATCATTAGCAGGTGGCACCAGGGGATTGCTATATGTGGAACAAAGATGTTCAGTGCTGGCCTCTTCCTGCCCTTATCCCAGAAGCTGTCCTCACCATCTGGACCCTGGGGGTGAGAGAGAGGACACGACCCATCATTTCCACAAGGGATTCAGTATTTTCCCCAATGTGGTCTGATTTGAGCCTTTCAGTTGGAAGGAGGCCCGCTCCCCGACCCCTCTGCCTTTCAGAGGGGGCTCTGTGTTGGCACCGAGCCCCTCAGCAGACTCTGGGCACTTCTTGGAGGTGCGGGTGCTACTGGCCCGCCTCAGGGTCCTGCTGTCCCTGGGGGAGGTGTCCTCAGGGCTGCCTTTGACCCTCAGCTGCCGCTGCGAGACTGTTGGAGTCAGGCTGGTGGCTTTGGTAACAGGAGGGGAGTCTGTTCTCATGCACCGCGACGAGGAGGCCACCGTGTTTCGGGCAAAGCTGGGGATGGAGGCCCGGACAAGGGGGAGGCTAGGGGCTGGTGGGGTCTTGGGCTCTTCTTCAGGGCTCTTCCGGCCCTGGGAGCTGGAGCAGCAGATTTTGTTTTCCTCAGGCTTCTGCCTGAGCATGTTCCTGAGGGGTTTGGCGCTGGGTTTCTTGTGAGAGTTTCTGTGCTGTAAGGGAGGCTCCTTCCCCAGCCGGATGCTGCTAACCCGCTGCAGCCTCTGCTCGTCTGGCACTGTGGCCACGACCCCTGCGGAGGGCTTCCTGGGTGAGGTGTCCAAGGTCCCTCGCACAGAGCTCTGGCGCAACAACGACGTGTCTGTGCTGCTGGGGGCCCCCCGGGACAGCGGCTCAGGCTGCTTCCAGCCCCCAGACCCCCTGACTGACTTGGAGATGGGCACAACCTTCCGCATGCTCTCGTTCTCGGAGGTGTGCAAGGTCCGCACAGGCTTGGGCACAGCCCCTGGGCTCCTCCGACTGCTGCCTGGCTTCGGGGCACCCGGGGAGGCCTCCTTGAGGGAGCTTCTCTTCGGGGCTGTCACATCTTTACCTCTAGGGGTTCTGTCCCTGGGAAGGCCCCCCTTGCAGCTGGGTTCACTCTTCTGGGAGACCGGAGTAGGGGCCTCCTCAGAGGGGCTGGAAGCAGGGTTGGAGGAGACCTGGTTACCCCCAGTCTCCCCAGCCCCAGAGGACACAGAGCCGCCCCTGTCCCCACTCTCCTTGGGTTCCCTGCCCCCAGGCCTGGAATCTGTCCTCTCTGAGCAGTCCAGAGTCAGGGAGCAGTGGGTGGTATCTGAGATGTAGAACACAGTCCCAGCATCCTTGTTCTCAGGGTCACTGCTCCCCACAGACACCTGAGCCACGCTGCTGGGCTGGTCAGGGCCAGCCCCGCCATCCTCCAGGGCTGGACCAAGACCCTCCCGGGAACCTCTGCCCCCGGGGGTCAGGCTGCAGTTGCCAGTACCGAGGGACTGAGGGCTACCATCCCACAGAGATGCCTGTTCCACAGGGCTAACATCATGCAGGGCCAGCTGGGGGGTCTCCTCTGGGCTCTTGTGACCCTGGAGGTCAAACTGGGCCAGCCCCGTCACCAGCTCATGTTCCTCAATCCCTAGAGCCAGTGGTGAGAGTGGAGTGGAGCGGCTTGGACCCAGGCCCACAGGTTCACTGTTCCTCTTTCGGAGGATGCTGACTCCACCGCACCATGCTCGGGGGAAGGCAGAGCCAGGGTCCCCAGGCTGGGGCGCTGGAAGCTGGCTCTGCCAAATTGTGGGTGGGCTGGGGGCCTCTGCCTGGCCCTCCAGGGCCTGAGGTCTGTGTGCAAGTTTGGAGCCAAAGTCTCCGTGCTCCATCCAGGCTACCGTGGGCTGGGCCTGCAGGGGGCTGCTCTTCCGGGGCAGGCTGTTGAACTTGGTGAGCTCCTCGGGGCTGCCAGTGGAGCTCTCCAGGAAGGTCAGCAGCTCCCGGTCAGCGAAGGTGCCCAGAGAGAGGCGGGAGCGGCGGGTGTTGGGGGGCCGGTAGGAAGGGCTGATAGGCCTCGGGTGCAAGAAAGGGGGCAGGTCCTCTGCACCCTTCTTTGTCAGCAGCTCCACATCGTTCTCACTGCTGCTCCGGCCAAACCCCCCGAGCTCCCCTACTGTCCAGGAGCGTCGCTTCTGCTCCAGCTCCCTCAGCCGCTGCTGCTGCCTCAGTTCCTGCACCTCCCGGTCCTGGTTGTCCTGAACAAAGGGTGGAGAGAAACAGGCAGAGGCATGAGACACGCGGGGGCCACATGCAATTCCAGCCACCTGCCCTACAACCACAGTGCATGCACAGAGGGGGGCCTCGCAAGGTGTTCTACCTGGGGAGGTAGGATGTGTGTGTGTGTGTGTGAGGGGGTAAGCTCTTCCACAGCTACTTGGGGAGCACACTAGGCCTGTTCCAACCATCTGTCTAAAGTTGTCATCTGATTCCTTGGATCCAACTTCCCACTTTCAGTGAAAACACTCTCCCCTCAGTGTGGTCTGTGGCTCCACAGAAGCTTGCTGCCTCAACCCCAAAGAGGCCCATGGTGGTGTCTAAGCAAAGAAAGAGAAAACTTCCAGGAAAGTGCGCTACTATTCAGGCAGGGGCAGAGAAAAACACAATGGGTGTTAAAAGGGGGTTAAAATTGTACTTAGGTGTTGCATGGATATGCCTACATACACACATGCAACACGTGCTCAAGTGCAGTACATTCTACTTAACAACAATTTGGATGCACAAAGATATACCCAAGACATTAAGAGATGCCTTCCAGAGCCCTGCTCTCTGGAAAAGAAACACCACAAACGCCAAGGAGGCTCTGCCAGCTGCCCACCTCAGCAGAAGGGCTAAGCCCCTCACGCCCTGCCCTGGGCTACAGCTCTGTTCTCCTAATCACGAGAAGAGGAAGAAGAGTAGGTGTGCTTTACAAATCCTTCCACCTTCCGCCCTGCTCCAAGGCACTCACCCCTCCCCAACAAAACTGATCCAAAATAAGCACACATACCAAAAGCCGACTTCACCACCTGGCTGTGCACTTTAAGTATACTTGTGTCATGCAAATACGTGGCTCTCACAACCCAAATCTGTTATTACTAGCACTTTTTATTTGAAAATCAATTTCCTCAAATGGTGGGATTTCCCTTCCAAGTTTCTGTGAGGCTCTGGCTGGGCTTCCCAGGCCGGGCTTCCCTCCCCTAACTCCTGGCTCCTCTGGCAGTTCTGGCCTTCCCCATCCTCCCCCAGTCTCTCAGGCCTTCTCCTTTCCAGGTATCTATCAGGACAGCTGTGCTAACAGCATCGTGCAGGTGGCCTCCTTGGCCTGCAGAATTCTGACTGGGAATGAAGGCCTCAGGCAGAGCCAACTCGGTCTCCACCAGGCCACCACAGCCTCCCCAGCTGGGCTGAGCTCACCGCTTGGACAGAGGAGCGTAAACGTGGCCACAAGCTGAGCCTCCTTCTCTTCGCTGGATGGAGAAAGGAGAGTAGAGGACTCACAGTAATTCTGGGCTGCTCACTTAGGCTTGAGAGAAAGTGGACAGTCCTAATAGAAATTCTGCTATGGACAGATCTGCATTTAAAACACAGGGGAAGAGAAACCACTAGTATTTGCTACCTCCTCACCACCTGAAATGAAGGGGTATGAGTTGTTTTGTTTTGTTTTTAATAGACAGGTAAACATTTTTTTTCCCACAAAATCAAGTAGCCCAGAGAGTTTTCTGGCTTCTGCCCTGAACTTAAGAGATTACTGGAGTGGGTGGCTGAAGGGCAAGAAGGATGCCTGTTGGGCTCAGTGCAGCAGCAGGCTCCCTAGACATCTGGAGATGTCAAAGCCTGCGCTGGCAGCAAATAATGTGGCTCCAATGTGCTAACACCGCACTATGGCCGTGATGCTCAAAATGGGAAAGAGAGGGCCTTCCAATCATACCACTGCAACAAATCTCCCTGAAAGAGGAAATTCTCTTCTGGGGAGGGAGGTGAGCAAGACATTCAGGATCTTCAAAGAGGCTTTTAAATATTCTTACTGCCTCCATAAATAAACTTTACTAACAAAATGCTTTTAGGGAATTGGCGAGAGGGTTGGTATGAGGAGCAAAGTAACCGAGGCAGCCAAATGCCAGGCTCCTGGTGCTGTGGAAGCCTGTGGCGCTAGGATGGCAGAGCCGCGTCCCAGTAATCCCAGCTGAGAGCCTGGCAGTGCTACCTGGGGCAGACGTTCCCGAAACCACAGGAATGCTCAACCATCCTTCTGCCACGGGCGGAGGAATGGGTAGGGAAGAAGAAATAAAAATCCAAACACCCGTGAAAAGAGAGAGGTGCCGTGAGCCGTACCTTAACTGCCTTGTTGAATTTGGTACAAAAGTCTCTAAATATCTGAAGACATTCGTCCAGCTTCATGGTTTCTTTGTCTTCACAGAAAAAATCTATAAGTGTGTGGGCCTCATCCCAGAGCTCTTGTTTCCAGTGTTCCAGTTCTGTCAGCTTTTCTACGGTGAACTGCAAGAAACAAGCAAGCACGTACTGGAGTGAACAGGGTCAGTGGATGGGCGCTCGGCGTCCTGTCTGGGGCCTGGAAAGACACGTTCCCTGGGTTCAGTTTCAGGTCTCGGAAAAAGGAAGGCCTATTGCGATGCCAGCACACTCAAAGACAAAAAGAAAATAACTCGATCTAAGAAAAACCTCAGGAAAGCAAGGCGAATCCCTTCTGTGTAAGGGTTAGACACAACAAAATAGATTTAAGAGCTTTAACCTGTAGAACGCCATTCATAAAATCTTTACCTTTAACGTCCCTGAAAAAATCACACAGGTTTACAGCTGTTTTTTCGGTTGTTCTTCTTGCTCTTAAAATTGCCCTTTATACTGGCCAAAGGTCCCTAGGTGCTATATTCAGTTTGTGCTCGACTATTAACCTAAAGGTTGGTGCTTTAAACCTAGCCAGCAGTGCTGTGAAAGAAAGGCCTGGCAATCTGCTTCTATGGAGCACAGCTCTACTCTGTAACACACGAAGTTGCCATGCACTGGAACTGACTCAATGGCAACAGGTTTGGTTTTTATACTGACCAAGATGGTCCTGGAAGTCACTTGTCTTATTGACAAGTTGTCAGTTTTGCCAGGGTGAGAGGGAGTTTAAGCTTAATCCTGAATGAGCTATATCAGGATCATGTGTCACTCCCAAAGGACTGAGGCACTCGTGCCTAAACTACGGGCCCAGCCAGGGCTTCTTAACCAGAGGTGCTTCTCGGAGCCAGTAGGGAAGCTTTCTCGATAGTCACATGCTTGTACCCCACCCACACAGATTAATAGGTTTGGGGTGTAGCCGGCGTATTATTACTTTATTAAAATTCTCCAGGAGATTCTGATGGGTACCCATGGTTAGAAATTACTACTTCCCTTTACAAATCCACCCTCTTTATTTCTTCATTTTCTCTGAATTCTTTGAGTGTAAAGAAGTCTGCAAGGCCTTTATAGATTCTGGTACTGCCTCCACAAATAAGTGGGAATCAAAGAGGTATGTCTTCCTCCAGTGAGTTCCCAACCCTTTCAGGATGGAGAGCTACCATGTCCAGAGGTCACAAACACATCTCCTTGACCACAGTTCAGTGGCATTTAACATGTTGAGCTGTAATGAGGAGGCTTGGTGGTTACAGGGAGGAAGGATGCTGTACGAGCCACAGCCCCTTGGGATACCAAAGTCGTCTTATGTTGCTTTCTTTTTCACTGTGGGATAGGACTTATATGAAGGAGGAATGTATGGAGTATTTTATTTTATGAAATATCATGTATCATGCTAAAAAAAGGCTTATCTTTGAAAAACATTTTGAGTGAGGAGGATGGGCCCAGGAAATGGTAAAATTATAGGTTGCCTCCTTGAAGGAGTGGACTTGCTTGCTTGAACATGCTGGGAGAGCTACAGACCCTAAAGAGAAATCCTGGTAAGACTCACCACCTCCCACCCACTCCAAATACACATTCCCACTTAAAGGCCCCTTTCTTACACCAAACACATTCAAGAGGTGGTAGGAAACCAAAACTACTCAGGAAACCAAATACCAGAGAAAGTAACCATCTGAGTCAGTAGCCCAAGGCAGTGTGTGCATTCATGCTGTATTTTTCTTTATGGAAAGAAGGGTATTAATGAAAGGATAAATCTTTGCCTGTCATTCTACCACAGAAGGGAAGGATGGATTCTAGCCAAAAACAGCTCAACTGCATAAAAACAGGACTCTTGACAAGAATCTACACGGAAGTTTAGATTCACCTCATATGTCTCATTTTGAGATCCTATCGGGATTGGTAGAATACTAGGAAGGAAAAATTAAAGGCACTGAAGTCTCCCTTAGGACTTGGGAAAATGAAACACTCTGAATATGGATCTGAACAACAACGAAACTCAGAGTTATTTGCTAAGAGTTATTATTTTTTTAACCTTCTCCACCTGATTAGGGCCACAAACTAAAAAGTCCAAAGCTACACTGGCAAAACGTGATGACAACAGATCAGCAGTTGAGGTATCAAATTCAACTTTACATCTCTAACTTGGCTGGTAGGGATCAAAGTTCCAAACTCAGTCATGAAGTGTTTCTTGCCCAAAGGGTTATAATACTGAAACAGACCTGCAAAAATGCATTCCTGTCATTTTTCTGCTCAAAAACCTTTAATGGTTCCCAACTGCTTATGGCACAAAGTCCAAAGTTTTCCAACTGGCGCTGGAGTCCTTCATGGCTGAAACCTGACCAACCTTAAAAAGTTTTACCTCACCTATTCAAAAAAAAAGAATTAAGAAAAATTAACAAAAAACTTTGTGAAATGTTTTATTTACAGATAGAAAAATGATTACTGGAAGACTTTCAAAAGTTAAAAAAACGTCTTTGAGGGGCACTGTAGAGTTGTGGCTATAGCAGAGTTGCTTTAGCACAAACCTTTGTCCATTAATATTTAGTGTAAGACATTAGCATTTAATATAAGAA
Source organism: Trichechus manatus latirostris (assembly GCF_000243295.1). Taxonomy (NCBI): domain Eukaryota; kingdom Metazoa; phylum Chordata; class Mammalia; order Sirenia; family Trichechidae; genus Trichechus; species Trichechus manatus. The sequence continues at coordinate 3,608,954 of NW_004443995.1, forward strand.
ACCTGTGGAAAATGTAACATGCAGAACTCTAATCTTGATGCGGGATGGTGCTCGTTGTTGAACTTCTGAGTTTGTTTTATGCACCTGAATGTGCTTAATGTTTAGGTGTTTGTGGTGGCGGTGCTTGCTTTGCTGTTTCACTTTGAGAAAAATCTGTGTACTTTCAATGGAAAATCAGAGTTTGGATATATTTGAAATCAAATACAGAGCACATGTTTGGTAATAAAAACAAACTCACAGCAGAGCCAAAGCAAAATCAAATGTTTGCTGGTGAGAGCTAACGCTCAGAACACTCTGCTATAGCTGAGTTATGAGTACAGGCTCAAGCTGGTGCAGCTCTGGGCACACCACTCCTTCTAGTGCCAAGGGCAGCCTTGTTAGTGCATTCCACCTCGCAGGCCTCAGAGACTAACTACACTTTAGGGAGAGCACAGTTTCATTAAAGGCTAAAAGCGTGAAACAGTGTCACTTTTTTTTTTAAAAATAAGGAAGATAAAAGAAGTATGTCAGACTATGTAATTAGTGAGTCACAGTGAGCTGTCACAAACATGTCCACGCTGCTGTTTTTTGTTGATGTTATTTGGAGCAGCTCCTGACACACCCTGTGGGGCTAATGTATTTCAGGTATTAATAGGCACAGCTATTGTGTGTTCTACTGCTCTCATTATAAAACATGCCAAAATGTAGCTTGTTTCTTCAATAAAAAACAAGTGAAGGTGCAGCAGCCCAAGTTCTAAGGCAACTTTAAGGCTTCTGTGAACTTCATTCTGTCACCCAAAAGTCTGATTGGAGACAGGAACTCCTAAAACGTGGTTTAGAACCAAAACTTGAGTTGCCAGGCATAGACCAAGCGTAAGCATCATATGCTGATACCATTTCACTACAGTGAACATGCGAATTCAACAGGGATAAACAGAGGCCCAATCCCTAAACAAATTCCTTAGTTGTAGACCATATTCAATATCCTCTGTTTAAAAAAAACCAGCAACAAATCGGCATTAAATTACAAAGTTCTTTTTACTGACTTAGGGGAAAAATCTGAATGGGAACCTGCTTCTCCCACAAACACACCCATGCAAATTTAACCAGCCTTGGTGGTACTGCTGGAAGATGAAATCAGAAGGACTGACTTGAATCACCTACAGACCTGAAGGAAATCTTCCATCTGCTGACAAAGTTCTCTATCCCGCTGGATGTTTTCCTTGAGAGATCTCGTCCTGACAAACAGTGAGTGCAGCTCTACCTCCATGTTATCCAGAGATAATCTAAAAGAAGAAAGGAGAGAGTGGGCAGTTGCACAAGGAAGCCCTGTGTCACAAGGGTACATCACACAAGACCAACTGCTGGCCAATCTTAGTTAGAACCAGAAGGGGAGCACCACTGCGACTACATTATCTACCCTTGTACTCAGATTGTGGGAGATTCCCTCTATGTTTTCTTAAGAGAAGAGTCCTTCATAAAGACATACCCCGGTTCAAAGAAAGCAGGCGGTAACTATGCTCTTGTTGGTGAGAAAACCCAAACTGGGGGCTTACAAAGTTCTTCATACACTAGGTCTGCACAGCATTAACAACTAAAGCCAGCAGGACTCTGGGAGACTTATACTTTTCTCTGGCCATCAAACACACACACACACACACACACACACACACAAAACCAGTTGCCATCAAGTTGATTCTGACTTAGCTTGCAAGCGGCCATCTAAGATGCATCAATTGGTCCCAACCACCTGGAGTAAAGGAGAATGAAGAACACCAAAGACACAAGGAAAGTATTAGCTCAAGAGACAGAAAGGGCCACATAAACCAGAGACTTCAGCCGACCAGAAAAACTAGATGGTACCCAGCTACCACCAATGACAGCCCTGACAGGGAACACAACAGAGAGTCCCGGATGGAGCAGGAGAAAGGTGGGGTGCAGAACTCAAATTCTAGTAAGAAGACCAGACTTAATGGTCTGACTGAGACTGGAGGAACCCCGGAAAGTATGGCCCCCAGATTCTCTATCAGCCCAGAACTGAAACAGTTTCCGAGGCCAACTCTTCAGACAGGGATTGGACTGGACTGTGGGACATAAAGTGATACTCTTGAGGAGAGTGCCTCTTAGCTCAAGTAGAAACAAGAGACTAAACGGGCAGCTTCTGTCCAGAGGTGAGATGGGAAGGCACAGTATGGGAAGAGCAATCAGGGTCACATAACAATGTATGTATAAATTTTTGTATGGGAAAAAACTTAAAAAATTTAAAAAAAGTTGATTCTCACTCATAGCGACCCTATAGGACAGAGAAGAACTGCCCCACAGGGTTTCCAAGGAGCGGCTGGTGGATTCGAACTGCCAACATTTTGGTTGGCAGTCAACCGCTTAACCACTGTGCCACCAGGACTCCAAACACAAAGGAAAGGTCTAACTGAAAAGAACCAGAAGTCAAGGCAACATACGCTGATCATCCTGATAAGAAGAGTAATGTGGAAGTGCTGGGACTCCAGACTTCCCCTTGCTTGCCGTGGGCAGCCACAGCCAGCACTCTGTACTTTACAGAGAACTAACACACAGCTAACAATTCTGCAAAGAAATGGTGGGATCGATTGCAATGTTTTTGTTACATACGCTAAATCAAGATCAATAGAACACAAGTAATGTTTTTGTCACTTTGCAAAGTGAACAGGTGAAACCTAAAATCCAGGTGAAATTCAATTAACAATTCATAAATTAGGAAGCTTTCATGCTCTCATTGTCAATTCTCATTTTTCTTTGTACAAAAAACATTTTCCACCTTCGTTGGTTATTGGTACACATCTGTGACCAGCTTGTACTTCACCTTACATTTTGAATAAGCAAATCTTACTAATAGTTTTTCTAAAAGAATATGTAGCTATACTTCCCCCATCTAACTCTAACCAGAAATGTCAGTTTAAAAAATTTTAATAATCATTTCTCTTCATAACATTTCTCATACTCTACTAGTCAAGAGTAATAATATGTCTACATATATTTCTTTTAGTAATTTGAAAATAAAAAAGTTCATATCTTGTAAGACGTCCATTCTTTTTGGAGACGATTCTGAGTCATCTGTAAACATGAATTTTGAACTCTACACCTTAAATGATAATCTCACTTTGGGACAGACATGTAATCTGTGATCAGATGTGTATAGAGCCACTAATATTGAGATATTGGTCCATGACGGATTCCCTGGGTGGTGCAAATCGTTAACATGCTTGGCTACTAACTGAAAGGTTGGCAGTTAGAGCCCACTCAGAGGCACTCCAGAAGAAAGGCCTGGCAATCTACTTCCAAAACATCAGCGATTGAAAACGCTAAGCAGCACAGTTCTACTCTGACACACGTGAGGTTGCCATGAGTTAGAATCAACTTGATGGCAGCTGGCTTTGGTTTTTGGCCAACAACAGGGGGAAGGTTTAAAAAGCTATGGTTCATATGGTTCATATCTGTCATGACCATATGTAGGCACTCAAATAATAAATATATAAACTGAGTCGATACATGGAGTGGTGTGCTGAAGCCAACTCACAAAAGCTAACTATGGGTATCTCTTCTCACCTCTGCATTCAGTAACATCACTTTGGTAGCTTTAGATCGGTCATGGTAGCAGTATTTACACCATATAAATTAGTAAATGCTACAAATCAGGGCTTCTTTTTTTTCACTAAGAGACAGTTAGTGAACATTCACCACTGGATACATGGATATGTACTTTAAATTTTAAAAAGCAGAATTCAAAATGTCAGATACCCATAGACTGTAACTACATTAAAATATGCATCTTTATTAGGATCAGAAACAAATTAGGTTGATACAAATAGAGCTTTATGTTTGGTAGATACTTTCTCTGTAGGGTTGAGTGATTAATTTAAAAAGAAATCCTTTCACAGCTCTTGGTATGGTTCCAATTCCTTCTAATGCAATAGAAAATAAATGTACCGTGTTAGATTCTACAAGGAAACAATAATTTATGGCCCTGGAAGTTTGACTGATATATAACAACTCCCAGGGTAATAGGCTGTGTTGTTAGAGCTCTACCTTTGGGGTGTGGAGGGATTTGAAGTTCTTAATCCATCTTTTTTTTACACTGATGATATTCATTAGAATATACTGCAATTGTTTTTTTTTAGACTAAAAATAAAGATTAATTTTTTAAAACCCCTAAATTCCAAAGGTGCACATACACCTCTGTAAGCAAATGAAAAGGCCTGAAACTTCAACAAGATAAAACTTTTTAAGTTCCAACTTGAATCAAAAAGTTGTAAATATTCTTGCATTTTCATAAGACGGTTTTAGAAATTCTTGAATTCTCACCATTTGCTCTCAGTCTTTCTTGCTTACCTAGCAGCCTCCTGAACGTGATACAATTTTTCAGAAAAGTTTAGAAGAATGACATCTTTCTTTTGGGCTTCCTAGAACAAAAACAGAATTTTCTCACTATCCAAATAAAATTGGAAGGAAATAATTTTCCTAGGGCTTAAAGGAGCCTTAAAATCACTGTTCCCATTTTTATGCGTGATGTATTCAAAGTAATTCACTGAGACATGAACTCTGATATTCTTAGTAAGATTTACCAGAATTCCCCTACTCTCAAGATACATTTAACTTCCCAGAGCAATTTATCCTGACATGAAAGAAATACAATTCATGTGTATTAAAACTCAATGGAAGGAGGTGGTAGCTTAGCAGGGTCATTGTTTCTAAGAGAATCCAATAACTCCTGCTTAAATACCACCATACCTACAAGCATGCCTTTAAATGACTGAGATACCTTCAGCTGCTAAACCAGTTTTTGAACTGAGTTTAATCAGAAGGGGCACATGCCATGGAGGTGTCTGGATTCTTTGCCTGTTCAGAGGGTGAGAGGAAGGCAGGTGGGAAGGCAGCAATTACAGACTAAGGAAACGTCCCCAGATGGACAGGGACCAAGTGACACAGAGCAATGGGACACAAGGATCTAAAAGAGCTCTGCCAGACTTCATCAGCCTGAGACCCAAAGAACTAGTCGGTGCCCGGCTACCACCGATGACCGCCCTGACAGGGAACACAACAGAGAGTCCTGGAGGGAGCAGGAGAAAAGTGGGGTGCAGAACTCAAATTCTAGTAAGAAGACCAGACTTAATGGTCTGACTGAGACTGGAGGAACCCCAGAAAGCATGGCCCCTGGATTTTCTATCAGCCCAGAACTAAAACAATCTCCAAGGCCACCGCTTCAGACAGGGATTGGGCTGGACTGTGGGACATAAAGTGATACTTGTGTGGAGTGCGCCTCTTAGCTCAAGTAGATACAAGAGACTAAACGGGCAGCTTCTGTCCGGAGGTGAGATGGGAAGGCAGAGAGAGTTAGGAACTGGTTGAATGGACACGGGAGATCAGGGGTGGGAAGGTGGAGTGTGCTGTCACAGTACGGGGAGAGCAATTAGAGTCACATAACAGTGTATGTATAAATTTTTCTATGGGAAAAAATCAAATAAAAGAGCTCTGCCAGACAAGTATCTGCAATCCACTCTGGATAAGGAACACACTTCTTGTTTTACTATCCTGCAAATTAACTTGGCAGTTAAGTACTGAGCTAAACGAGCCATCTATCATCTAAAGATTATTCTGAAGTAATAATAAACCAAAAAACAACCAAATTCACTGCCATCAAGTCGATTTCGACTCGTAGCGACCCCATAGGGTTTCCAAGGTTGTAAATCTCTACAGAAGCAGACTGCCACATCTTTCTCCTGAGGAGCCACTGGTGGTTTCAAACCACCAACCTTTCAGTTAGCAGTCAATCGCTTTAACCACTGCGCCACCAGGGCTCCTTAAGTAATAATAAACCCACTGCCATCAAGTCGATTCTGACTCATAGTGACCTTATAGGACAAAGTAGAACTGTCTTATAGGGTTTCCAAGAGGCAGCTGGTGAATTCAAACTGCCAACCTTTTGGTTAGCAGTCATAGCTCTTAACCCCTGTGTTATTTATGGAGAGCTTACTGTAGTCCAAACATTGAGCTAAGAACTCTGTGGAGTTATCTCCTTCAGCCCTCCCAATTACCTTATTTTTAGATAGATATCACTCTCCCCAGGAGTCCTGGCGGCACAGTGGTTAAGTGCTCAGCTGCTAAAGGAGAGGATGGCAGTTGGAACTCACCAGCTGCTCCAAGGGAGAAAGATGCAGCAGTCTACTTCCATAAAGATGTACAGCCTTGGAAACCCTATGGGGCAGTTCCACTCTGTCCCACAAGGTCGCTATGAGTTGGAATCAACTCAACAGCAGTGGGTAGTGGGTATCACTCTTCCCTGGAGTCCCTCCCTGTGTGGTACAAATGGTTAATGTACTCGGCTGCTAACTGAAAGGTTGGTGGTTTGAGTACACCCAGCAGTGCCTCGGAAGAAAGACCTGACAATCTACTTTGGAAAAATTAGCCATTGAAAACTCCACAGAGCATGGTTTTACTCTGACACGCACAGGGTCACCATGAGTTGGAGTCAACTGAACAGCAACTGGTAGTATCACTATCCCCTTTATTAGATGCAGAAATTGAAGCCTTAAAGTTTAAGGAACTTGTCTGAGGAAGCACAGCTAATAAAGGACAAATCAAAATCTGCTTCCAGTTCTGTCCCATTCTAAAGCTCTCACTCATAACACCCATATAGCACTGCTTCATTCCCAAATTAAAGCTAGGTCTCTGTGATTGGTGTCAAAACAAGTTGATTCAATGAAGAAAAAAAAAAAAAAACAGTACAATTAGTTATTTGAGACTATTTAACAACAAAGATATAACTGTCCTTGGCTGATTTTTCCCTTGGTAATCAGCTATTTTTGTGGCACACAGACCTCATCAAAAGAAGGAAGAGATCTTTTTAATGGCTCCAACTCCCTTACTCTACACATAACTGGTCACAAATCTAGTCAGGCGGGCATCATAAATGCTCTAATGACCAGTCCTCTTCTCTCCATCTCACACTCCCGAACAAACGGAGCCACTTCCACTGAGTGGCAGCCCTATTTCTAGTTTTCGCTCTACTCCAACCCATCTTCCACACTGCCTCATTTTCCTAAACACAAAAACAAACCTGGCCATGCCATTATGCAGTGCACAAACCTCTGCTGACTCCCCATTGCTAAAACATGAAATCCAAATTGCCCAAATTTGGCACGTGAGTCCATCATAATCTGGCCTCACTAATCTCTCTGTCCCACCTCCCCACTTCCTCTACTTCTCTCCACCCCTATAACCCAAGGCATCACTCAATTCAGGAATATGCCAATCGTGCTTCTGCAAATAGATCCTTCTCAGAACACATCATGCCCTTTCCTAACTCGGCTTGATGCCACATTACACCTGGGAAAACCTCCACCATCTCCAAGGACGATTCACACACATTCTCTCTCTGTATTAATCACTTCCACATACCTGTGCGACAAAGTGCAGAAGATTCATCCCAGGTTTGTTTGATTTTGTGTCTGCCAATTTGAGCAAAGAAGACAGTTTAAATCCCACGGCATTGCCAGCATACCCTCCCTAAAGAAAACAAATCAAGAGAAAAGAAATAAGCACGTGCCTTTAGACAGACAAATATAAAAGTTGAAACACAACGTTTCTGTTTTTTGAATTTTACTCACTGCATTCATAATATTTCCAGCCTGGAGCACCAAGTGTAATATAGAATGTAGCTCCTCACATGACATCAGCTCTGTCAAGAAAACATCACAGTAGCTTAGAGAAGGGTTCAGCTCAAAAGGTGCAAAAGACAACTACCACATCCCAACTTAAGTGTGTTTGAAGCAAGCACTGACCTCAAATTGTCTATAAAGTCTGAAAAAACAATAAAGCAGCACATTCTGCAGTATATCTAATGCACCATTTGGTATTGGAAATCCTTGTCCTAGTGTTTAACTGGGAATCAAATGAGTATGACAGTTATATATCACAAAATACTTTGATGAAGGAAACTTTCAAATAGTGAAAAATACGAAAGCCTAATGAAAACGCAGTACAATGTGTGAGAGAAACAACTTCCTTCTTAGAAGTCATTTCTTTAAATTTTCCCCTTATAGCCACTGACCTCTGAGACTATACTTACGGAGTATGAAAACTGATAGAGAGCAACATTTTGTTTAGTCAATGAACTATAAGTTGGTAAAAAAAATAAACAGGCTAGGATAGGACGACATGTAAATAACCAGCAAAGCACCAACCTTGGGGACCAGAGAACCTTTCTACTTTATTCAAAGCTACACATATCATTTGGATTGGCTTAAGTCTTTAAAAAGAAAAAAATTTCATTGTAATATATTGGCAAACTAGTTTTTTAAACACCAATTTTTTTGAACACCTATGTAAAGAAACAATATTAATTTTTTCATGTATGACAAGCTAAAAAGAAAAACTGATTATTAAAATTATAGTATATATAAATAGTAACATGTCACCGATGATATTTTTAAGTTAATATTCTCCTTTAAGCCTGGTATTACTTTCAAAAATTTTATTTGGATCATTGCCTATATCATGTTATCTACGTAGGCCAGTTTTGAAGGGCAACCAGATAGGAAACATTTCTACTGTGCCCACAAATGAAAACATATGCTTCCATCTCTATTTGAACAACAGGAACAACCCTTACAAAGATGCTGCATAAGCCTTGGCATAGGAAGAAATGTGAAAAAGCCTTTAGATTGAAAGAAGAAACATTCTTACTTATTAGTCTCCTCTCTAAAGTGAAGAAAATATGGGAAAAACCTCATCTCAACCCAGGACAGAGCAAACAAACAGGACAACCAAACAGGAATAAGCAATTCTACAATGACTAGAAATCCAGAAATGACTGAGAGAAATCAGGCTGGCCCTGATGAACACTGGAGAGTGTCAGGGTCAGCGATGTCCAGATAATTTGCCTTGGAGATGAGAAGGAAGAGAATGCAAATATGCCGGGCCAAACTTTCAGGGCTATAAACAGCAGGAAGCAAAGCTCCCGTCCCTGTGGGAGAAGGTACTAGACCGAGTCTGAGAGGAGTCTAAGTTGAGTAGATGATCATTTAATGAGTCGTTCAAAGAAATGAAAATTACCCACTTGCCTCTCTCAAACTTAAATAGCTCTCCAGATGTTAGGGTCAAGGGGAAGTGGGTGAGAGACAAGATCACAGAGGAGAAACATCAGGAACCCTGGCAGAAGAGTCACACTGGAGGTGCCTGTGAGAAGTCAGGGGGGAAGGAAGTTGGCCTTCTGTAAAAGCAGGATCCCAGCCACCAAGAGGGGCCAGAGCATGGGATGAGAGACGAAGGTGGCCCAGGAGTCCAGGCTTTTTGTCTGCATTTGTTGTTGTCATTAGCTGCCATGGCAACCCAGGCACAATGGAACAAAATGCTGCTTGGTCCTGCATCATCCCCACGTTCAGTTGCGAAAAGGACCTTTGTGATCCGTAAGATTTTCACTGGATGATTTTCATAAGAAGATCACCAGGCCTCTTGTGCTAGTCCACCTTAGTCTGGAAGCTCTGCTGAAACCTGTTCAGCATCATAGCAACACGCAAGCCTCCACTGACAGGTGGTGGCTGCACATGAGGTGCATTTACCGGGAATTGAACCCACGTTTCCTTCACAGAAGATGAGAATTCTACCACTGAACCAATATCCCCATTCTGTGTACATGTACTCCCCCCATACACACCACAAACACACACACAAACAAACACACACACACACAACACTCAAACAGAAAGCTAGCCTAGGAGAGAAGCAAGAAAGAGCCACAACCAGAAAGCCTACTCTGAAGCTTGAGATAAAAGAAACTTTCTGTGGAAGGATAAAATGTAAATTAAAATTCAGTAGGAAAAAAAAAAAGTAAAGAGAAATAAATCTTAAATGCCATCCCTGGTAATATACCGTATCTCTTTTTAGTGTGTATTAAAAATGGGATTTTCCATGTTTAATTTTAATTGAATAGTCTTTTCAACAAACCAACTCAGTGGCAACCGGTTTGGTTCTTTACAATAAACTGTTACCACAATTAATAAAAGCAAATGCATGTAAGATCATATGTTTACTTACCTTTTGTAGCAGTTCTTAACATTGTTATATCTGTGTGTAGAGAAGAACAAGAAGGTAAAAATTCCTTCTTTAGCACCATGGCTTCAATCCGAAGTGAGTAGCTGAAAAATGAATAAGTTAGACTGTAGACTGTAGTGTCAGTAATTTAAAAGTCATACTCAACAGAACAATGATCAATGACGATATCCTTACTTTGGCACCTGAATTAAGTAGTGCATAAAGGAGTCTGCCAGCGACAGCTTGGACACATCGCCACTAAATGTTTTTAATTTCTTTACCTAAAAGACAAATGAAAAGGAGGCAGAGAAAAAAAAAAACTAAGGATTAAAATTTAAGATTATTGTAAATTTCATTTTAGAATTCTTCTAAGAAAATAGGACTTTGGCACTAAATTGATAAAAATGCAGAACTAAGAAAAGACAGAAAAGGAAATCATCACACCTACCACTTTGTTTCTTTAAAAGAAAAAAAAAACTTACAAATTTGAAAGACAGGACCTAGTGTCACTTATATAGATGTACCCGTACCCATTGCCATTGAGTCAGTCTCAACTCACAGCGACCCTGCAGCACAGAGTAGAACTGCCCCATAGGGTTTCCAAGGCTATAAAACTTTTCAGAAGCAGACTGCCACATCTTTTTCCCTCAGAGGTGCTGGTGGGTTTGAACTGCCCATCTTTTGGTTAACAGCTGAGCGCTTAACCACTGCACCACCAGGGCTCAGTACCCTATAAATCAGAGAGCCAGAGCCACTAGAATCCTCAGGGATGTTACTACAGGGAAAGACTGAAAAAAGAATCAGCTCTAAGGATGAACACTTTCTGTAAGTAATAATCTGGAAGGGGTGATCACTGTTTGGGAGAAGAAAGAAGAGACTGGATAGTCATTACAACATGATTCTTTGAGTCATAAGTAAAAAAAAAAAAATCCTAATACTTTGAGCATTTTGGATGTAAAATACTTAGACTGGGTAAGGTCTAAGACATCTTCTCTCTGTCAAATTCCATGTCACATATAATAGCTTTATGGGAAGGAACTATTGTATCTTGAGGCGAGTACACTCTGGCTCTCCAGCAGAAAGATAAAAAGAAAAACCAATAAAACAACTGGAAGACCAATGTCAAGATTTCCTCCTATGAAAAGAGCAGGTAATAAAACAGTATGTACAGCAGGATCCCACTGCTGTAAATTTCTAAAACTGTCTACTGTCCGCCAGCCCTCCCATGCACACACTTCATGCACAGGAAGAAGACGGAAAGGCTGGCCACAAGTACACCACGTGATAGGATTACAAGTGGCTACTTGATTTTCTTCCACTACTCATTTGTAATTTCTAAAACGCTTACAATGAAAATTATTTATTTCTCGTGTAAATAATTAAACTAAACTAAAAGTTATTAAACATATTCAAATAGTCCTCCAACTGTAGTAAAGGAAAAAAAAAGAATCTTGACACAGATATATTGCCAGCTAGCCAGTGGGTGCAGGGGCAAAGAAGTCCCCATATCCCACAGAGAAAGTTCTCACACAGTGTCACACAGAAGACTGGATCAATCCAATGGCAAGAACACTTTAAGTCTACTGTAAGAGAGAGTCTTCCAACAAAAATACTTCATGGTAAGGAGTACCTAATAGAAGCCCTGGTGGTATAGTGGTTAAGAGCTGGGCTGCTAACCAAAAGGTCAGCAATTCGAATCCACCAGGTGTTCCTTGGAAACCCTATGGGGCTGTTCTACCCTGTCCTATAGGGTCACTATGAGTTGGAATGGACTCAACAGCAATGGGTTTGGTTCAGTTTCGTTAGTAACTTAATAATACTAGTAAATTATACAGCCTATTGCTACAGGTAATTGTTGCCAACAAGCACTTTCCACTTTTTATTATTCTTTATAAAGCTTACGCTCTTTCCCATAAAAATAACATGATTTTTAAGTCTCTTGAAAAATAGGAAATGACACTTCAAAAATAAAAAGGAGGGAGTATTTGAACAGATCCACAAACTGAAATATCATGTGAATTATCTGAAAATATAAAATCTAATAGTGCAAATTCACACACTAGTATTAATTCTGGTCCTTAAGACTACGTTTTTTTTTAATAGGCAGAAAATAGCCATGTATGGAATTGCATTATTTCCCCTACCTTTAAGGGGCCAAGAGTGAACGCACCATTTTTAGCTTTACTAAATTTTTGGGTAGATGGAACTTCTAATTTAGCTAAACCCAAGTCAGTGGCTAGTTTCTGAACCGAGAAAACCATGGGATGAATTCTGATCTCTTCTGAACTAGGTTTAACTATATATGGGCAGGGGCACAGTGAGGTTGTACCTTTTATAAGACCATATACGCAGCATGCGCAAGACTTCTGAAAACCACAGCAATTTTCAGTCTAAAGTATAAGAACAGGTCATGCTAGGAAAACTTGGTAAATATTTCTATTAAACATTAGACTAAACTGTAAGTGAGTGATGATTAACAGCCTTCACTTCTGTAAAGGGCTAAAAATGTTTATGGATTTCAAGAGAATGGCCATGGAAAGATACTACTGAATTTAAATGCCATGTATACAGTTCTTAATTCTTATTTCAAAATAAGATTTGTGTCCATTAAAAGGGATTGCTGTACCTTCACAGTGGTAGAGAAGTAAGAAAGAGAAATGAACAAACCCTATAATTATTATACAACCTCAACATCATTATCAAAAAGCATTTATTAAACATTGTTAGGCATAATTTGTTGGCTGAGCCAAGTGACTCTTACTATACAGCCTGGCTGTGTCAGGTTTCTGTCATCATAGCAAACAGCATGCTCCCTAAGACTCACACATTCTGAAGGGCAGGCCTCCTTCACTCTATTCCACTCAGATGGCCTTGAAACAGCAGGATTTCCCGCAAACATATCCACCCCACAGAAGACCCTTAGCTTCCTCCCTGTCATTCCCCTTTGAGTAACAGAGTAAACAAAGATGGTAGGAAAAAAAATCAGTTGCTGTCGACTCAGTTGTGACTCACGGTGACCCCACATGTGTCAGAGTAAAACTGTGTTCCATAGGGTTTTCAGTGGTTGGTTTTTCGGAAGTAGTTCAACAGGCCTTTCTTCCAAGGTGCCTTTTGGCTAGCAACCAAGCATGTTAACTGTTTGCGCCACCCAGGGACTCTGAGGGCAGAAAAGTGGTAATAAACATGTCCAGAGGAGGCATTTTTCTGCTTCTAGAGAGAAGAGGAAATGTCTACCATCTTCTAGCCTCATACCCATAACACTAAGACAGCAAGTAGACATAAGACAACAGAAGGAAGGGCCATTAGGCTGGGGTGAAAGTAAGGGGCTCCCTTTGACCTTCAACCTGGCTCCTACTCAAGCCTCCTCATACCAAGCCCCCTGCGAACTGAACACTTCGCTGTATTCAGAGCACACACCCAGGGCTCTCATTTCTGGGTGGCCTTTCCTCTGCAAGTTTTAACCACGCATTTGAGGAAGGAAGAACGAACACGCTAGAGAAAACATTTGTCATGGAGGAGGGCAGAGAAACTCTTGAAAACAAATTAACCTTAAGTTGGCCCATCAGCTGGGAACTCAGGAGAGAAAAGGGTTGTTTCAGCTTATATTTTTCTGAGTACTGATAAGTTACAGTATTGCTCCAGTGACACTTATTCATACCAGTCAGTACTCTGTGATAGCAGAGGCAATGGAAAGGCTGGGAGGCCAGCCAGGTGAAAGGTGCAGTTTTGACAACCTTTGCCCTTCCTTCCTCAAAGGGAGGCAGTGGGGTGGAGCAGAAAGATCTGTTCTGGGGTTAGACAATTCAGGGTTCAATTCCAACCCTCTCCTTTATCACCTATCAGTCATGGGACATGAGGCAAGTCATATCCAACCTACGTGAGCCTCAGTTTTTCATTTGCAAAATGAGAAACATCTTATGTCGTTGTGAGGATTAAATTAAAAAAATACATAAAATAATAATAGCTACGGTTTATTGACTTTCTGTGTGCCAAGCACTTTAAATACATTGTCTGGTTTAATTTAATTTTGCCTGTAGAGTGCCTGGAACATGGGGGCCTTCAATAAATGGTTAGTCCCTTCCTGAGCTAAAAATGAGCACAGCACATTACACCATAGGCTTAAGGTGGTTACACATACCTTACGCATTTATTAGCATACTTCGGCCACATTCCTAAACCTCTTACTTGGCCCTGCCTCCTCCTTGGCCTCATCCCTACCCTCCATCCTCCACCCAGAGACCCAAAGACTCCTTGAGTCTGGGTGGTGCCAGGGGCCCACAGCCTCACAACAGAGCCAATTTGTCCTCGCAGCAGGCAAGCCTGGTTAGGTGGCTTCAGCTTTCACAAAGACCCCCCTCTGACAGCAGGATCCCCGGAGAGGGCAGGGAGGGGCACCCGGCTGCCTCAGGGACTGTCAGGGTGTTCCTGCTGGAGGAAGCTCCCAGATGAGTTTGGAGGGCGTGGTGCATTGAAGCCCAGAGTCAGTAATGTAAACAAGAAGCAGTGTGACCAAACTTGTCAGATATTCACACTAAGGGTGACCCTGCAGCAGGAGACTGATGGGAGAAACAGCTGTGGCTGGTCAGTAGCTGGGAAGGCATTTCAGGATCCCGTGCCAACACTTCATCTCAGAGGGACACTGTCTCCGGGGTTAGCTAACCGTCTGCATGAGAGTGCCTCGGGATTTGGGGCATCGTTTCGGGGGGTTTTAGTCATCTTGCCCTGAACATTCTTCCCCTGGATTATATCCCCCACACAACTCAGAACACAGTTCTTTAGAACGGGATAGGTTTGACAGCTAATCTGCTTTTCTGAAAGATCCCTTAGTCTCCCACAGCCTTTGCTTCCCTAGTCACCTCTGAGTTTTAAATTAGAAATTAAGACATTAAGGAAACTGTATTCCATCTTCCACCTCTCCTGGCAGCCTCCCTCATGCCTAACCTGCATTTAGTTAGAAATTCAGAGCTTTCAGAACACCAGCATTATCCAATCTGATCCTTACTCAGAAGGGATGAGGTCAGTGAAGAGTGAGGATGCATGGTGGTCCTATGGAGGAGTCATGGGAAAAAGCCCAAGCAGGAAGGAGATTCCAAGAGCGTCTAAGCCTTTTTAAATTCAACTCAAATTAAACTCTATAGATCCTAATTATAGATTTTGGAATGCCCACTCTTTACATAAAAGAAAGATTAAGGACTGTTCAGTATGTAAGATCCAGAGTAAATTATGATTTAATGTACCTTTCCCTTACGACTTTAAGGCCCTTTACTAACATTAATAAACGCCATTAATCTTGGCCTAGGTAAATTACACTCAATTTGCAAACAGAAAACTCAACGTAGAGAAAGCCTCAGGTTATTAAATATACTCAGAGTATTAGATAACCACTAAGACCCTGAACTTGACCCTTTAATACTAACCAATATAAAAGAAAAGGTATAAATACATTTCTCTTGTTTGTTATTAAAAGTGCTGAAAATCAGGTTCCATATGTTACCTCTGGGAAGAGGATGAGGAGGGGAAAGGCCGCCAGTACGTGTGAAAAGGGGGCCTTACACTTTTTACTCTGTAAGATTCTATCATTTCAATGTGTACAAGCACGTGTATTTGTGTCATTTCCTACTGAATTTTTTCAAGGGTCGCTGGTTCAGAAATAAAAGACAATACAACAATTTTGGAAGGTTTTATAAAATTGTTACTGTTTTTCCCTATTAAGGTTCTAACCATTCAACAATTCACTTAACTGAGACCAGAAAAACTCCATAAGTTTTATTATGATACTATGTTACTATGATAGAAATTTCTAGTCTTTAGTCATTTGTGTCAACAACCTTTACTTACAGTTTACTCACCTCTTCATATTTTCAGAGCAACCAAAAATGGTTTTCTTGTTCTTTTTAAAAAATATATATATAATTCAAAATAACCTGGGTTCACCCAAGGCAAAGAAGATCATTAGAGGATGGGAAAGGGAACTAAAATTTATTAAGCTCCCGTGTGCCAAAGTACCATGTTTAGATGTGTAACTAGGATTTAATCATCTTGACAACCCAATGAGGTAAGCATCATTATCCTCACTTTACAGGTAAGGAAACTAAAGTTCACAGGAGTTAAGAAGCTTGCCCACATTTCTGAGTTAGAGGTACAGCTCACATCTGAACCAGGACTCTGACTCTATAACCTGTGCTCTTTCTACTGAGTCACCTTTTACTTTTACACGAGAAAATTCAGGACTCCGGATAGGCAAGTGCCTTTTCCAATGTCAGTTTGGACGCTCCTAAAAATATTAAACTTTTATCATCACCCCTAACATCTAACCCTTGTGTGACAAACTCCTTACCTCTTCTGACTCTGGCAAAAGCTTAAGAAACTCTCGCAATGTCTCTGATCCATAGTGCTCACTCCTTCCTTGATGGATATCTTCTACAATGGACTGAGGAGGCCTTGAAAAGACAATCAGATTCTATTTCACGTCTGCTGGAGTGGCAACAGAGATACAAGCCAGTGGAAATGAAAACAAACCACTTCCATCTTCCTTTCCATCCCACCTTCTTCCCAGCCTGATGGGCAGTTTAGGATGAATGTTCACATCAGCACCACTGCCAGGGAAACATGGGTTTCTGAACACTCAGAGACCCTTTCACCCAGAAAACCATCCTGGAGCATCCCAGAAAGGCTTAAGGCAGGAACAGCCACTGGGACTCTTCTTTGGGAGGAGACAAGAATCCTCTTTGGTCTCACTGGAACTCCTGCAGAGCCTTCTTTCCACTTAAAACACTCGAATTTAATAGCTGTTGTACTCACCAGTTCCAACCTATCCTCAAGGGGCAACGCTAAAGATGAATCTATAAATTCCCTGGCATGACAGGCTTGAATGGACACCCCAGGGCCATTTTTGCTGTACTGGAAGCCACTGAATTATGTTTTCCTGAAGGAAAACAGCAGAAGGTGACAGACTCTTGCAGATTCATCATGCTATGCATCTAAGAAGGATCTGAATGCATGAGGAATGATTTTCACTCATAGTTGAATCTGAGTTTCAGCTCAGTCACACCCACGTGATGCTGACAGTATGGATATAACAAAAGTTTCAAATGTATACAAAAATCTTACTTCTTAAATTGCTTAAGAAATATCCCAATGTTCATGCTCCGCTTTGCATCCAAGATAGTAATCTGGAAAAAAATAGAGACAGAGGAGATTATTAAAGTTCAAGTAAAAAGAGTTAGAGGGAAGAAGAGAATTGAAAACTGTCAAAGTACAAAACTAATTTATAAGAATGTTAATTCCAAATATGCAAATTTAGTGATAATATATATACATAATTTTATTAATATTAAATTAAAATATTATCTTTCCAACCTTGTTCAATATTTTATTTCCTTAACTGCATAATTATATATGTTTTAAAATATATAATAAATGTATTTAAATTTTTTTAGTTTAGCAATTTCCTCTTAGAATAATATAGTTCATACTTAAAAGTCACAATTTGGAAATAGGTGTCTTAGCCTAGCAAGAATCATATGACACTTGAACTGCAAAAGGAAAAAAAAATTGTAAAGATACTGCACAGTGAGTTCAACCCCAATTTAGGGATATAAAAGGACATCTACTGTCATTTTCAGAAACATCATAAAATTCTTAATTTTTTTCTAAAAGCAAGCTCTCATTTTATTGAAAAAGTAAATATATGTCCAATAGCACTTTTAGGAAGCAGTAAGAAAGTATCGTGTATCTTATTTACTCCGAATTAAAAAAGGAAAACCTGTGCTATATAGTTCACCAAGTCTAACATGCATACTTTGTACTTTAACATCTCTGGAATTAGGATGTATCTTACAAAGTACGGCATCTTAGATTTCATGAAATATGGTAGCTATTCTACTGGACCACCAAAACCCAGATTTTGATTGCAACAGGTTTTTAAAAAAATTTTATTTTATTGTTGTACTTTAAGTGAAAGTCTACAATTCAAGTTAGTCTCTCATACAAAAATTTATACATACGTTGTTATGTGACCCTAATTGCTCTCCCTGTACTGTGACAGCACACTCCTTTTTTCCACCCCTGATTTCCCGTGTCCATTCAACTAGCTCCTGACCCTCTCTGCCTTCTCATCTCACCTCCGGACAGGAGCTGCCCATTTAGTCTCATTTATCTACTTGAGCTAAGAAGCATACTCTTCACAAGTATCATTTTATGTCCCATAGTCCAGTCTAATCTTTGTCTGAAGAGTTGTCCTTGGGAATGGTTTTAGTTCTGGGTTGACAGAGAGTCCAGGGGCCATGCTTTCGGGGGTTCCTCCAGTCTCAGTTAGACCATTAAGTCTGGTCTTTTTACTAGATTTGAGTTCTGCACCCCACTCTTCTCCTGCTCCAGCAAGGACTCTCTGTTGTATTCCGTGTCAGGGTGGTCACTGGTGGTAGCCCGGCACCTGACTGCAACAGATTTTTACTGCTCAGCATTAATAATCTGGAAGGGTTTTATTAGCCTAGGAATTACACTGAACTTATTATTATTTTTAATACAGAAGCCTTTTATTTCTTTGGAAGTAAATATCCAGGATGTATGGAGGAAAGATAACGTTAAAACTGCTGCAATTTTTTCCATTTGTTTTTTGGTAAAGGGAGACTAGCTAAAATAGGAATGTTGTTATAATGTCCTTCCTTTCCAAATGAATGTTATTCATCATGAACAAAAGAGAATCAGGTTTCAAACTAAATTCCTGATCTCTGGACTTGCTTCTACGTTTATAAGAATGCTTAGAAGCAGTAAGACTGTTACCCAATGTTAATGTCACTTCCTGGCTATAAGGTTAAATTTTTACAAGAGTATGGTTGCCTTCTTTTGAAGACTAATCTTAAACAACCACATTATTTACTAACTCAGGGCTTTATTTCATGTTAACGCAATCACCTGCCAGCCATAAAATAAACTCCCAAGCTAAAAGGGCAAGCTCCTTATTGGAATCCTACCCAGGGATTTCAGGTCAAGTTCAGTGTGAAGGGAGGGGGGAGAAGGAGAAAGAACGGGTGAGAAGAAAACAGGTCAAACTTAACACCCGTTGACAAGGAAATCTCACCCTAAAAAGAGGAATCTAAATTTATTAGGACAGAAAACTATGTGCTTACTATAATTCACAAATTAGAAGGCCATAAGTAAGAACACGTACAGTGCTATATCTACATATATATACAAAGAACTTCTTCTGCACTCCCTTCTATCTGGAACGGGGAAACCACGTGTTTTATATTTCTCACATTAAATTGCCACCTCCTGCTATATTTAACCCTTGACTACAGCACCCTCCCACACGCCCACACACCCCCAGTCCCATCCTCACTCTCTTCACCCCTCCACCCTCTGGGACTCTTGGTGCATCTGGCCTAGGTCCACAACTGTTGCTGGAAAAGTGAGGGAGAAAATTACTCTCATTATCCCTACCTGACAGATAAGGAAACAGCCTTAGAGATGTCATTTTTCAAACTTCCCAAGGCAGTACCATTGAAATGCTAGTCCGAGTCTCTCTGACTCCTCCTGACTCTATTTCCCAAGAGTTTTCATATTGCTGAGCTTCCTATAGACATGGCAAATGTTCTTCCACCAGTAGTATTCACCAACCTTTTGCGGTCAAGTCAATTCTGACTCATAGCAACCCTATAGGACAGAGTAAAACTGCCCCATAGGGTTTCAAAGGAGCAGCCGGTGGATTCGAACTGCCAGCCTTTTGGTTAGCAGCCGAGCTCTTAACCACTGCACCACCAGGGCTTCCAGGGGTATTCACAGGGTAATACTTTTCTAGGAATGGGGGCAGATTTGTAGAAAGCCATCTGCAGTGCCTGGCCAACTCCTGTGGCGGCCCTAGAGTTGTATCTGTGGGAGGATGGACAGAAGTCATTTTCTCACCAGCTAAGACACCTGCCAGGAGTCTAAGAACTTCCCTAGCCCTACAGGAAAAGCCCACCACACTCAACAAAGAGGCAGCCACAGCTTCAAGACAGCTTCAAAACACTGCTGTTTCCACAGCCTAAAGTGGGGCCTCAGAAACCACTCGCCAATTTAAGGAAGTCAGTAATATCACCTGAGGAAACACCTGGGCTGGCCATTATTGAGCATGTACAGGGAAACCAAAGCGCAGCACCTTGTCCAAACAAAAGAAAATGAGACAACTGATAATGTGGTGATAGCCCCACTCTTTTCTGATATCCTAGACCTGCTAGTGCATTAGAAGGCTCTTTGTCATAGTTACCACTCTTCATCCTTCTAAAGCACTGTTGTAAAGGTGTTAAAGTCCTTTAGAGAGGGTTGTCAAAACACATGCAAATTAGCTTATCTTACTTCCCAAATGCTTGCTGGGCGACTGAGAAAGGAATCTGTGTGGGATTGGGTGGTGATTTGGAATCACTGAGGGCAGCAGAATCTGCACGTGGGATCCCTGGGGGACTCACTGGCAGCCCAAGCTTGGAAGTCATAGACACCTCGCCTGAACAACAACAGGATGAACCAACATGGCCAATAAATGAACCTGGTTAACCCCACCCCTCTTCACTTCTCCACCAGTTCCAATCAATCCATAACCCACTCTTCTGGACAGAACAGGACTTGTAGGCAGGACCACCACTGAAGTCAGTTTCTGCAACAGATGCAATCAATGGTCTACAGAGTTCACCAGCTTTTCCACTGTGTGCCACCGAGTCAATTCTGATTCTCAGTGACCCTAAATGACAGGTAGAATTCCCCATAGAGTTTCCTAGGCTGTAATCTTTACCAGAGGCACATTGCCAGGTCTTTTCTCCCAAGGAGCGGCTGCTGGGTTTGAACCACCAACCTTTCAGTTAGCAGCCGAGCTCTTAACCATTGCTCCACCAGAGTTCCTTCCATTATAAGCCTAAATTCTCCCACCAGAGAATGGAGTTAATCCATTCCTGGTGAACAGGAGAGCTAAAATATAAGGTAATGCATTCAGCTCAATCCAAAGATTTCCCACTAGGATGTGAGGAAGACCTGCTGGTGATAATAGTTATCCCACAGACTGCCAGATGGCCTGTGGTTCAGTGGCCCTCGGACACACTGAAACTGAGGTACTATTTATTCTCCTTAGAAGAGCGTGTATGAATGGCTGCCTGGCCCCTCTCCCTAAAACCTCCAAACAAGCTCTCCTAGTTTCTTCCCCTACAATTCTTATTCCTTCACCTAGTATCCACCTCAAAATTTACTTTTCATGTCCTTTAAAGGAAAAAAAATTTTATAAACCATGTTCATTTCAGTATACCTACTTAAATAACACTAAAAAGTGGTTATTTCGATCCCACTTCATATTCTGAAAAGCAAAACAAACAATCTTTCTGTAGCCTCCAATATGGACTTAGCTTTTGGGTGGTTTTCCTTTATTAAATTTTTGGTTGCCTGTCAATTGGGAATTGGCCCCACCCCTACCCTTAAAAAAGAAACGAAAACCCAGTTCAAGTACATTCTTTTTTAGAATATATTTTAAACACTCTATCTAGTTCTATAATTCTGAATTATGACCATGTCCCATAATTCTAGAACATACGGGATCATAACAGAAATTGGGAAAGACTGATACCTGAATAACCATGTAGAAGAAAACATCACCTCTCATAAATTTAGCAAAACCAGTCTTCCTTCCTTTCATCCTTCCTTTCTCTCTCCCGCTCTCCTTTCCTTTTTTTTCTAATAAGCAATTTTAGTTATTTCCTCTCCGGTCAATGTAATATTGCTACAGTCATCATAGTAAAGGATTTCAAGCGTTAACAATTGTGTGTGTGTGTTTTTTTTGTGTGTGTGTGTATGTGTGAATCCCAATTTTGATCTTTTGATACCTTGTAAGACCTTTTGCTCCCTTGGTTCAATTTGGTCCAATTCAGTTACACTTACTTTTCTTTGGAGGATAACAAATGGCTAAGACATGGGCCTGACACTCAAGAGCTGGTCCTATGGCAGAAAGAGACACATATAGACCCAACCAACTTTACTGTGAGTTCCTGAGGAGGATGGGGGAACACTGGTAATAGATGGACAGGGAACAACGGAACTTGAGGGGACAACATCAGTGAACTCTGGAAAGAAGGTGGAGTTCGGCTGAACCATTTTTTTTTACCCCCAGTAATATTTGCTATTTCTAATTACTTTATTATGGTTTAATTACTATTGTACCATCACATCTATAATCTCTTCCAAGTAATTTTTAGGTAAGAAGGATATAAGGATAGTAAAATTTTATAACCTTTTTGTTTTCCCTATTAATTGTTCTATTCTACTGTTTTAAGTATCATTCCTTCTCACTTCAGCCATTCCCAAGCCCATATCTCTCCTATCTACCAACAACTTCTTTTGGAGTATAACGGAACTTACTTCTAATACTTTATAAGCCCTTTAAAGTATATGCCAACCACGTAATGCTAGGCCATTTCTATAGGAGGTTATTATATTTTAAGGGGACATAATCTGATCCTCAGCACATTTCAACCTCCAGAATCATGGCCTGTGTTATAACAAGTTGATGTCATGTGTCCAGGCACTGGGTCTGTCCCTCTGCTGAACATGCTGTTTAGGGCATTCTCCAGGCCGCATGGACAGATGGTGAGGACTACTACATTCAACCTTAGACTCTACTTACTCAAGAGTGAGCTGGAAGATTCATTACTTTTCTTTGTTAGATTGTAACTCTAAAGAGTTATAACTTCTTTAGAAGAAAATCTAATGAGAAAAGAAAATAGCCAGTACTATATTCTTATATAGATGCATGTGTACACAATGATATATATATATATACACACACACACACACACACACACACACACACACATCTACTCATGTTGGACACAGCAGAAGAAATTGAAAATAATTCTGGATAACCTTTGTTGTGTGACAGTATCACCCAATACCACTTAAATCTATCTACCTAAACTACTTATTATAATCTGAATATTAAAGAGTTGAAGAGTTAGATTAGTAATAATACACAGTCTTAGGGATATAGTATTTCTTTCTAGTATGCTGTCTCTCAGATTGGGACCTACAAGAGTTAAAAGTAAAGATCCAGCTGGGTGCAGGAATGGAGGGAGATGAAGAGAAAGATTTTTTTTATTAAGGAAATGGACATTTTTGTTTCTGTCATAGCTGGGAAAAGATGCCACACCCCTGCCACCTCCCTCCATCCCTGAGTGATTCTTAACCTCTCTTTAATTTGCAAACATAAAGCAGTAAATTCCCTGTAGGCCCTGAAACTATCATTTGGTAAAATAAGTTTCTGCACTTCAGAAAGGAAGCCACCCATTCTAATGTGGCCAACTGCCCCACAGGGGCAAGCTGGGTCAATCTCTTCCATTACAGGTGCTTTCCTGGGATATATGCTCCCACACACGTCCCTTCAATCTTTCCTTCAATATTCTTGAAATTTAATTAGTAGACAATGATTAGAAATGACCTACTGTACAATAAAGAACCTCTGTTGGAAGCTGGGGCAAAGGCCAGGGTACCAATGAAATGATTTACTGCTCCTTCCAATAGTGAAAGGATACTTGAAGGGAAAAAAAGGTCTTTGTAAAAAATAAACAGCCAGGGAAAGCCTGCGTTCAGCACCGGAGGTCGCCAAGGTTTCTCCTGAAGATTTCCTTCTCAAATTTTCATAGCTCACTCTTAAACCATTCTAATCTTAGTGCTCTCTGCATTTTTAATTTTTTAAATTTAATATTTTATTTTATTTTTTGGAGAAAAACCCACTCCCCTTCCACAGCTTCTAGACATAATAATCAGTGACAATGGTCACATTCTTCACATTGTGTCAACATTCTCGTTATTTCTGTTCTAGTTGTTTCACTCCCATTAACTTAAACTCTCTGCCCCCTAGCCTTCTCTGCACTTTATCATAAATAGACTCTAGGCATTTCAACAGGGGATCATACATCCAGCTTTAAGGGTCCCCCAGTGAATTGATGGAAAGGAGGAGTTGACATGTTCCTCAGCCAGAAAGAAAAAAGAGGTCAATATTGTTGACTCAAGCACTCAATAATGCATAGAGCTACTACTTTATTCCAGGGCCCTGCCCATTCCCTTATCTAGTCAACCCCATCATTGACCTATTTTCCCTGCTCCTTTGCAGCAGATAAAAAAAAAGATGAATTTCTGTTGCTGCGTGCGCGCTTGTGCACATGCATACACAGGGATGCAAAGCATTCTTTCCTTTCAATTCCTGGCTTCCTCATTATTTCTTCCAGCAAGTAGAGGTTTCTTTATTTTCATGTTTCTAAACTAAGCATACTTAAAAGTGTATTTTTAAATTCAGTTTCTGTAATATATGATGACTTGTAGCTCTGGGGTCTTGCTTTCTGTTAACTTCTTATAAATTGTTAGCTTTATTTTTTCTTAAAGTAACACATTTAGTGTTAACTGGGAAACATGCTTCTTCTATAAAGTCTATCTGAAAATACAGCTATGCTTTGGCTCTCTGAAAATCTTTGTTCCACAATGGCTATAATTTAGTTCACAGGTCTGAGGAATGAAGGCCATCTCAAAAACACTTGCTGAAGGAAAACTGGAGGGGAGAATAAGGATAAAATCCATAGGATGCATATTAGTTGATGATGTTGTTTAACAAAAGGCATTTTGTCCCAAGCAGCCCAGTTAATCCCAGATAGCTACCAATCTAGCTCAGGAACTCAGTTTTTTGTTTTAACAGAGACTTACAATACTGGGCTTCAGCAGAATTCTCCACCAGGGAAACCACGCAGATGTGCTAGAGGCAGAACAGGACTGAGAGGCCAACAGCAATGGCCCCCAAGTAGCATGTTCTCTACATGAGGTCATAATCCACAGGGATGTCTGGGAGAATGGAGCATGCACACTTATTATACTTTTTCACTACTCAGCTCAAGCCCAGCCTGTAAGGCCACTGCTATCATTTCCAGGGCACATTCGCTTGCATTATCTTTTTTCTTAGTGAAATCTAGTAATTTTTTGAAATATCTGCACACCCCAAACACAGCCCAATGCAGTGTGTGGAAGATTACCCCTTCATGCCCCATTCTTACCTCTTCTCGACCATCCCTGAAGGATGAATTAAGAGTTCCTCCTCTCCTAGAAATGGAAGACTTGGTGGTGTCTTCTTGCTGCCCAAAGAGCTCCTCGATGGTCTTGGTATCAATTTGATAGTGATGCTGTTGCCTGGCTGCCAAGGTCCAGATGTTGGTTTTGCCACGAACTTGTTCCTCTGGAATGGTTTTCCAAAAAAAGCTTCTCATTCGCTTCTTCTTCCCAAGGTGACTGTATCCGTTCATGTGAGAAGGTAGGGGCAGTCCTGGAGGCGGAGGTGGGACTGGAGGTTCCCCAGGTAGTGGAGGTGGTGGGGGAGGAGGAGGAGAGGAAAGAAAGCCTTCCCCTGAAAACGGACATGGTGGAGGTGGAGGGGGTGGAGGAGGAGGTGGAGGAGACACTGGTGGTGGTGTTTGCCCAATCATGAATCCAGCTGCTGTGGTGATATTCCCATTTTCTTTATCACTGCCCAAGGAGACACAATTCATAACATGCATAGTACTGTCGCCTTCTGAGGAGATAATTTCTTGACCTTGAGAAAGCAGACACAAACATCAAACTTGTGTCATACTTTTTCATCCACGAGTCTGCTGCCAGAGAAAACGGCAATTTTGCTTCATGTGATATTCCAAACCTACAAAAATAAAACAACTTGAAAATCAGTATAGCTTTTCCCTTCAAAAGCAAGTGTAAGATTCTCCCATATTAGCTGGATATTACAATCAACGAGGGGGTAACACATCCAAAAGTGCATGAAAAGGGACTAATACTTTCCTAAATATCAACCAGATTTTACTACCTGAAAATGCTGTCCAAGAAGTAACAACACATCCAACTTTGAAACCTTTTCTTAAACAGTAAAGCACCTATTTATTGAGAATCCACTAAGGTTCAGCAAGTATTGCTCATCTTATGAATAACCTACTTGCTTACTAACTGGTTTCTTCTCTTTGGGCAATGGATGCCCAACCCTAGGGAAAGCTGGCCAAACTACTGAAGTATAAGGCATGAGTGACCCTGCCTTTCTCCAGTATGGGCACGTCCCCTACCAATCAGTGGGTCAAAAGGCATCTTCCATCTTGTTTGTAGTCGGGGGGCATTTAGAGATGACAAAATAATGGCTTAACTCATTTCCCTGGAGTTGGGGCCACCATGTTCTTGCTCTGATTGGTGATGCGGCTTCCTTCAGCACGGAGAGAAGAACATTAGATGTGAAGATTAAAGGCTCCAGCTCTAAATGAAGCTTTATTGTTTCCTGTTGTAGACAAATCCTTTTGCTTTTCTAGACTTCAGTTTTTCTTGTCTATAAAGTCAGGAGGCTGGGATACATTAAAAGACCTCTGTCATCCCTTCCAATGCTATCATTTTGATTCTAGTTAAGTCATGCTTTGGAAATGCCCAGAGCTTTCCTCACACCCCCCCTCTTCTGCTTCTTCTGCAAGACTGTTCTTCGGTATAGTGAATTACTTAATACGGCCCTTCTAGCCATAGTCTTTGTAACTCCCACCAAATGACTGGGTGGGACTATGCAAATGAGTGTTTGTGGCCCACCAAGAGGATTCAATAGCTTGATGTAAATAAGGTACATGGCAACCTTGTGGGGGTGGGACCATACAAATAAGGTTTATCAAATCCTAACAAGGGAATTGGTCAGTTTTGCCATCCCGCTAGGCTTGAAGGGAAATACGGAGAGAGAGGAGCTGTAATACTTCCTTATTACAGTGAGAGATGGGTGCAGGATGGCTGTGGTGGGGTTTGCCAATCCACAGAGCTAAGAAGTGTAACACTTGCCCAAGAAAGTCCCCAGCAGGGCCTGGTGGCAGCAAGGACCCAGCAGGGCCCGATCGCAGAGGGCGAGGAGAAGTTGTTCTGATCAAGGAACTGTGTCCTGAGTTGTTCCTGTTACTTCCAAGTTGATCTCGATCCTGAGTTATACCCTGTTACTTCCCTAATAAACCACTTAATTGTTAAGTATGGTACGTGAGTTCTGTGAGATGTTGCAGCAAACTACGGAATCCAAAGACAAGAGGAGGAGTACGGAGGGGAGGGGAAGCAGCAGATATTAGAGATGATGGAGTAGTACAGAAGTTTGGAAAAGTTGGACATTTGGGACATCTTTAACTTCCGCCTCATAGGAACCAGCTGTGCTGATCCTTATTAAAAAAAAAAAAAAAAAAAAGATTCATTTAATTCACAAAGAAGAGACACACACAAAGGCACACTGCCCATATTGTACCTGAGGCCATGTCTATCCCTAATAGACACTAATTATTTTGGTGGCTTGCGTTGTTATTAAATTGAAAAAATATTTTTTTGATGTTGGGTTGTGATGGACCTGATGTAAAAGCAGGGATGAAAACAACTACATTTCTTTAGACATGAGAACAGACAAGTGGGGAGGAGAGGAAGAGAACCCATGCAGGCCGCCAAGTGGGTGTCCATAGCCGTGTGAAAAAGGGGCTGTTTCCTCCAGATCTCAAAGTGCCACGCGTAGGGGTGTTTTACTGGACTTCTGAGTCTGCTTATTTCTTTCTCAGCAGCGTTTATCAAGGCCCTACTTACAAATACAAATTGGTCAAACAATACTGCATCATTACCTGGGAGTAAGCCAATATCATTCATTCAAATATTATGAAATGTTTTCTACAGAACCATATATGAAGGCAAGACTGCCTTGGGAAAAAAGGTGGAGATTCTAGACTGCTATTTCTCAGATCCCAGTTCTGCAACTTTCCAGATGGGCAACATAGGGTGAGGTAGTTTATTTTACCTATGTTTTAGCAGCTTCATCTATACTATGAAAATATACCTGTTTCACTAGTTTGTATAAAAGTAAATAAGCTAATATATGTAAAGTCCTTATCAAGACACCTGCAACACAGGTATTATTAATGGCAATGACAAACTGGTGTCATATGTACATGATTCCCCTTTATTTTCACAGGCATTATATCTGTTATAAAATATGTATTATATTTATTAACAAAACGCCAAGTTACCCCTGGCTGCTACAAACATACCTTTAATATTTCCATTCCCTGCTTTCTAAATTATAAGGTGTGTGGGATCTTTTTTCAACACTCAGTAATTATATATTAAATTATCTCTACACTACAAGAACAAATGTTACTATGAAACATTTAATATTTCAGTTTTGAAAATTGTCTATGTGTGGGTAGAGAATAGCATTTCCAACTGTTAATTGGATAATTTTTTAAATAAGTAGAAATGAAAATTTCATCCAAGTAGGCTTACAGTTCATTTGAGATCCAACTGACTTTTAAAAGGAGTTTTCGTAATTATCATTAGGGGCATAAACTAGGCTGTTTTCATAGTTGGCCTCCCTAAAGCAAATGACTCATTGTCGATTACAATTTAGAGCTATACTTGAACTCTTCTTTTTTCAAGACTGTACAGGTAATTTTGGCAGTTTATCCTTAAATATTTAAAAATACTTTTGTACATAAAATGTCCCATTTATAGAAGAGTTGCTAATCCTCCAATTCACCTCCAATTTCAGATATGCTGACTTGTTCAAAGATTATCTCTCTTAAGAATGATGGTAAGTGAAAAAAACATTTCCAACCTAGAAAGCAATAACTCAGTCAGTGCTGCGTAAGCACATACACAGAAGTGCCATTAAACGTCACAAAGAAAATGTAGAGATACCAATAGGGAGAAAGGGTACACACCCAGAGGGCATGCAACATCACTAGCTTCTTATACCAAAGCCCAAAAAGAATGCAATTGTTTTTGAGTATTGTGCTTTGCACAGAGAAAGTACCAAATAAAGGCTTGTTAAAGCAAAAAGTGACACACGTTAGCTATGCAATCACATGATTCTAACCACTGCCCTATCTTGAGAAGGCATGTTCTTTAAAAAGAGTTAAGGGAACAAAAGAAAATTTACAACACTGCCCTTGGTATGCTGTTTGGCTCATTTTCTCCCAGGGTAACAGGCAAGGATCCTACCCACCCAACAGTTTCTAATGAATCAGTTCGCCAGCAATGATTAGCCAAGATGTTAATGCTTTTGCTACCAGCACAACTTCAGTGGGGCTTCCCCATTGGCCAGAATTTCCAAAGTCAAAGAGATGGTAGGCAAAGGACAGTGCAAACAGACATTCTAACCCATTCCACAGTCTCATGAGATATTTAAAGAGAGGATACAAAAAGAACATTTGATTTACTATGGTATTGTCCACCATAAAGATGTAAATGCATAACGCCAGTCAGGACAATGGAGATAGCCTTCGCTCTGTCTGGAAAATGTCAGATGTCCCATCAATCTCCTCTGGACAGAGACGGCTTGTATTTAACATCTCACCTACAGACTGGGAACCGCAGCAGCAGGAAAGAAGGCTGCTAAGGCTGATCTGTAAGAACAGATGCCCAGCCCTGGATAGAACGCAGAGCTGCCACTGTCAGGCTCTGAAGATTCAAACTTCTCTTCAAATCCCCTGAGTGCTAATCAGGGTCCATTAGAGGTGTGTCTGGTGCTGGTCCTTCCTCACTGAGCATCTTTTAACGATGTGAAATTTTAATAAACGAATACTGTGGTCACAGAGTCTCTGGTTGGTCCACAAGCAAAAAGTCTTAGAACGAGAAAGTTCATAAGGGTCTTCAAAGAAGCCCTCTGGCCCCCTCCCCAAAGCGCTCTTGCCTAAACAGCCAGCACTGCTTTACCCTTGACGTCAGAAACAACCCTGAAGCTCCACTCTCTTGAAGGGAGTGGACAGCAGAAAAGAAAAGAGACTTTGTATGCTTCCTCTCACAGTGCTTAAATGAGAAAAACATGTTCCTGAAAGTCAGTTTAGAGCCTAGGACTTTCTGACAGAGGATCAGTGGGCCTTGTTGTTCAGCTGGTCACTTGCCCTCCTGGTCAACAATAATTAAAGTAACTCCAAGAAAAGCCTGCCAGAAAACCTTTCTCCTAGGTTCCTGACATGTGTCACAGATGAGGTGGGGTGCGGAAGGATTGGCCCACTCCCTTTGGATGATAAACGGGTTTGGAGAAGAGGCTGAGGAGCACAAATCTCTATTTTATTTTTGGGAGAAGAAAGGGTGGGAAAAGTACAGGCAATTCTAAAGTATGGAATTTTTGCTCTCATTCCACTAACTCCTTGAGAAAAGGCTCCTCCACCACCCCCACTATCTTTCAAAGCTTTCCTTGATTATTAAATACAGAACGTCAATCAATACAACCACGCAGTGAACCAGAGTTGCCAACTTCCAGCTATTCCCCTTGGCACTCTACTCAGCAGTAAAAAGGCCCAAGAAAGTGTGTTTCAGTCAGCGCACTTAATCTGTGGCACAACATAAACATTTCACAGATGCCTAACACCCCGAGAGCGACACCCTGGGCGCGGAGGAAGAACGCCTGTTTCCAGTGTACTTTTTCAGTTTCTCTCAGCATCTCATCACCAAGGGAAATACAAGCACACGAACATCGAAGGATACTCTAAATAGAAGGAAGGGAAGCGCTTGCTACTCATTCCAGGAAGACAACTGCGGGCCAGTAGAGGAGGGTCACAGACGGCAGAACCCTAGGGGTGGTTTCTGTCCAAACAGATGTTTGAAAACTGACCACTAAGTTCTGAAGACATTCGGAGTGTAGGGCACCGAGGGCACTGCTTTTTTCAAGTTAGTCTCGACATACAGTAGTTTCCTAGGTCTTTGCACTGGTGAGCAGCCCAACGCCTCTTTCTGCCCCCAGCCCCGCACCCCGCATCCCGCACGAGCCACTCACCAAAACGCCACCAACTTGGCCGCCTCCAGCCGCAGGAGCAGGCGGACGGCCGCACAAAGGGCTCGAAGGGGGCGCGAGCCCCCGCCGGCGGCGGCCACACGGCCACGTCCGCCCTAATCCCCAGGGGCCTGTAGTCAGCGTCTGGCGGCATCCAAAGATGCGCGAGCGGGAGGTCCCCGCGGGCAGCCGCGAGCCAGCAGCCGGCTTCCCTTATCTGGGCCGAGCCCAAGCGCTCTGCGGGCGGGCGCCGGGCCCAGGGCGGGGGCGCCTGTGCTCTGCGGAGATAGACGCCCACAGGCGCGCGCGGGCTCTGCGGCCGACGCAGCGCAGGTCGAGGGCACGCCTGGAGACAGGCCACCCGCCGGCCCTGCGGGGACAGCGGCAGCGAACGGGCCGACGCCGGGGTCCTACCGACAGACGCCTCGGAAGGACCGAGCCTCCGGCCCCCGGGAGCGCCGTGCGCCCTCCCGGTCCTGGGGCAGAAGCAACTGCAGCAGCCGCCGAGCCAGCGCACCCCTCCCCCGGCTGATTGGGCTGCTCCCGGCCCCTCCGCCCGGGAGGTTGAGGCGGGCAGTGGGTCGCTTCGGCCCCACCCCCTCGCCCCGAGGGGCCCCTGGTTCAGAACCCGCCCTCCACCCCTGCCACCTCGACCCAGGCGGCCGCCCCCTCTGCGAAGGCTGCTGCACAAAGCTCCCAGAAGCGGGGGCTTTGGGGGCGGGGGTGGTATGCTTAAAGCGAAAGGGAGGATCTACGCGTTCGCGGACAGGGGGTCTGCTGCCGCCCCGGGCTTCGCCACGTCCCTGGAACCTCCGCGGCGGCTTCTTCCCACGTCCCCGGTCGATGTCCGGGGCACAGCGGGGAAAGCCGCGCACTGGGGCTCCGCGGAAACGGAGCCGGGAAGAGGAGAGAAAAACACAGGGAAGACTCCGGGTATTTTAAACGGAAGCCAGGGCATTAAACGGGGAGTCCACTGCCCCCGAGCTGGGGGCACCGCAGCGCCGGGTGGGTGACCCGCCGGCCCACCCCATTCTTCCTCAAACTTATACAGGAGCGGGGCGCAACTTTTACCCTGAACTTCGCAGGGCCAGAGGGAGTGTGCGAGGGCCAGCATCACTTGGCTCTCGGTCCGCATCGTCCGGCCTCAATCCCCGCCAACCTCGCAACACTGTCAGGAGGGGAAGTCGTGGCTCTCCACTGGCGAGGGTCCGCAGCGCGACGCCTCGACTCGCGCGTTCCATACCAGGCTCCTGCTTTCGATGGGCCGGGGATAAGCTGGGGACGCAGTTTATCTAAAAGTCTTAGCATTTAAAGCTAAATCAGGTCCAACCCGGAGATGTTCCGCGACGGAGCGCGTCTCCACCTCAAGGGGCCGATCGCTGCCCTCTGCGGCCGGAGACAAAGGCCAACAAAGTCTCCGGACTGGGGGCGCAAACCTCCTCCACTGCCTTCCCAGGGAGGCCGTTGACCGCTCTTCCCTGCGCCGCCGACCGGCTCCTTACCAATCCCCCCTAGGCCCTCCGAAACCGGGGGTCTCCGCTCTCGGCGCCCCAGCGCCGCAGTCTCCGCTGCCTAGGCCGCGCGTCTCCCACTCACCCGCGGCTAGCGCTCCCCGGCCGTTTCCCGCTCCCGCCTCGCAGACTGCCCGCAGCCTCCAGCCGCTCGCCCTCGCCAGCCGCCCGCTGTCTTCCAGCGCCGCGCCTCTCTCTGGGTCATTGCAGCCGGGACCGCCCGAGACCGCGAGGGGGCAGGGCGGCGCGGGGCTGGGCGGGGCACAGCCGCGGCCTCAGGTAACAATGCTGCAGCAGAGGCTGCTCCCCGAGCCAGACGCTAAGGGCAGCACGCCCTTTCCGCCTCGTCCCCGCCCTTCCCTTCCACTCTGAGCGCCACCGGCGCCGCGCTCGCGTCCACCGGTGCGGGGCCCGAGGGCCTGCACGCAGCCGCAGGGCTCTCTGCTTCCCGCACTGGAAGGCTGGTGAGGGGTTGGCGGTCCGCTGCTGAGTGAAGTAGGGGTGGCGGGAGACCAAGAAAGCCAAGCTGTGAAGAAGAGCCAGGTGTCCTTGTGGAATGAGCGAGAGAGCTGGCTTCTGAACCGGCAAGTGCCTTCCACAAAGGAGCCTCTGCTGCAGCGACCCGGGCACCCTACCCTGTGCACACGCGCGCGCGCACACACCGCACACATGTGCGCACACGCTCACCAATATGCACGCACACACACACCTTGCAGGCATACGCCAGTGCCTCACACTTGTTTCTCCCTGGTGCGAAATGCCCCAGCCCCTGTAGCCCAATCCTAGCCCGGCCGAAGCTTCCTAAAGGTCAGCTCCTCCCAGGTGCCTGCCACCTACATGTTTGTTACTTCTTTTTTAATCTCAATGATGATGGTAACAGGAAACTTTCAGTTGTTCGAAAGCAAAAAGAAGTCCATCCCAGGCCTGATCGCATGAACGGACGCCGTCTGAGAAAGGCTCCTCACCGGAGGAAGCTGGGAAAACGGTTTAATCTTTATTCAAAGTGATTAGTGACGCCAGGCAGTGAGCAGCGTGTAGTCTAAGAAAATCTATCCCGTGCAAACCGGCTGATCGGAAATCAACTGCTGGGGCGGGGAGGCGCCCTCTGCGGGGATGAAGTCATCGCTACCTTTGCCTCGATCTAACTGACCAGAGCTTTGTCAGCCTCTGGCGCCTGATGACTTCCCCCTCTCCACCCTGGTCCTCAGCCCCTGGACTCCTACGACAGTTTCTCGGCTTCCATTAAAGAGCCTTGCAGAGAAAAAGAGAAGCTATTACTGTAAAAACGAAAACTGGGCCAGCATAAAACCCACTTCTTGACCACTGATCACACTTACAATCACCATGGAGAAAAACAGATAAACAACTAAGGTCACAGAAAAGCTCAAGAGTGGGAAAATGTAATAAAGAAGCAAGACAGGCTCAGCCAGTTAATATCGATCTCAAAGGAATATTAACTGCCCAGGCAAAAGTTAAGTTACAGCACATCAAAAGTGAGGGGTGGAATGGGATCCTGTCCTTTGCTTTTACTGCCAACCCTGTCAGATGAGGAGTCTATACCCACTGCATAGTTTGCTCAAGCCTTTAGAACCTGCCTCCCCACCCCCACTGTACTGAGCTGCACTCTAGATAATCAATCACTCTTGGGGGTGGGGGTCAAGTCTGGTGATCCGCTCTCAGCCCCTCAGTCCCTTTGATCTCCCTGCAGCATCCTGCCCTGTAGGCCTTCCCTCTGCTTCTCTGGCCTCCTCTGCTGACCCTTCTTTTCCTTTGAGGATAGTAACAAGGCTCTTACAACTCTTTATCCCATAAGTACTCCTGACTTCAATCTGGGCAGGTCCAGATTTTGTGGGGCCTGAAGCTTGTATAACTTGCAGGGGAGCTTTTAAAAGAAAAACATTGAAAAAAAGAAGTACAAATACAACACTAGGTATGTATCCTTGGAAGGAGCCAGGGAAAGTGAGGGATGTGGACACTTGAGCTTGGAGGTAAATCCATTTCTGATTTCACTTCTATGTCAGGGACTCTTGAATCTGTATTATTGCTATACTACCTCAAGTCCAAATGCAATGTCCAGAGGTCAACACATCTTTTTCTCAAAATCCAGATCTCCTTGTTATGGATTGAGTTGTGTCCCCCCGAAACAGATGTTGAAGTCCGATATGTGAATGTGACCTTGTTTGGAAATTGGGTTTTTGAAAATGTTATCAGTTATCAGGGTCACAATAGATGGGTCCTGATAGAAAAGAAGAAAAATGTGGAACAGAACTTCAAATTCTCAAAGAATCCAGACTTACTGGACCCACTGAGACTGGAGGAATTCCTGAAACAATTGTTCTGAGATACTTTTTAAACCTTGAACCAAAATTATTCCCTGAAGTCAACTTTTAACTAAATAGCTCAAAAAGAAAAGAACTGTCAACTTTGAGTACTGCGCTCTTTTAAAAAATTATGTGAGACCAAATGGACAACAGTGACTCTAAACAATAGATGACAAGGTTGGGGGGCAGTGAGACTAAGTTAATGGGAATGGAACAACTAGAACAGAAATAATGAGAATGTGGACACAATGTGAAAAATGTAACCAATGTCACTGAACATTATGTATAGAAATTGTTGAATGGGAACCTGTTTTGCTGTGTATATTTTCACCAAAAATACAATAAAATATTTTTTTTAGGGCGCTAACATGGTGCTATAGACAGAAGCACCATGCCATCCCTCCACAGCACAGGCCCAAAATACTAAGTAAAACAGAGACAAACGTCAATTCTGGAACCATAAGCATCAAATGAAGAGATAAAGAACTCAGCCAAGCACGGAATGGGATAAGAAACTGACAGAGAACAGAGAGCAAGGAGAGATACCTACGGAGGTCCCCTATCAGCTAACGCAGCACAGATTCGCCATCTTGGACTACTGTCGGAGATCAGCAGACAGGGAGTACGGGAAAGCAGCCTCCCGGAGCTCCCAGCAGGAGACAGAGCACCCAGTAACCAGTGATATATGCTTTCCCATCTCCCACCCTTCCTCCCCCTCCGCACTCAGCCTCCTCTGCTTCCGCTGGCTTTAGTCTCTTGCTGCTTAGATTTGCCCTGCCCACACTAACCGGCTCCCTGAGTGCCATCTGTTTGTTGCTAGTGTTGCTTTTTTCTGCTTCTTTTGGTTTCTTCCGTACGTCTTACCACCTCCCCACTCCTTTCTCTGGAACACCTGGCTCCATGTGCCATCTTTTCTTCTTCTTGAAAGGCTGTGCAGTACCGCTCGATTGGGAAACTGCTTTCCTGGCCTACACAGCTACATTGGTGGGATCCCCAGGGCTTTTTCTGTTTGTTTTTTGTTTTGTTTTGTTTTTTCTGTTTTGCTTTGTTTGTTTGTTTTCTTTTTCTATTCAAGGCTTAGGAGCTTTTTCTAGCTGGGCTGTACTACACGGCTTGGGAGCCACTTCGCTGGTCTGCACAGCCGCACGGGTGGGATCCCTGGGAGCGTTTCTTTTCTTTTTTTTCTTTTCTCTTTTTTCCTTTTTGTGTTTCTTCATTTCTCAGTTTCTCATCTCTTTATATTTACCTTATTTTCCTGTCTCCTAAATACGTGGTGCTGTGTGACATCTCTACTCCTTCTAGCCAGGCTATACTGCTTGGCCTGGAAGCCACTTTCCCGTTCTTCAAGCCACACTGTTGGGATCCCTGGGGGCTTTTCTTTGTTTTTTCCTTCCTAATTTTCATTTATTTATTTATTTATTTTCCCTTTTTCTTTTTTTTTCTTTTTGTTTTCCTCCTTTTCTCGGTTTCTTACCTCTCCACTCCAATGGCAAGCTCCCTTACCACTCTTTCTCTGTTTGTTTTTGGCTCCTGTTTCTCTCTCCTCTTTCCCATAACCATCTTAGCTCCACACATCACAATCTCCCCCCTCATTCCTGCCTGCCTGCACCGTGTGCTGAACATCACACCCCCGAGCAGCAGAGGCACAGCCTACCGGAACCTGCACTGATTCCTGACCTACCCTGTTGGTCCTAGTACTTGCCACAAACAACCCATCCTAGCCTCTCTGCTTCAACTGGACCTGACCTGCTGCACCATAGCTGAGTGACTGGCCCCACCTATTAGACAAGGAGGTGAAAAATATGGTGCCCACAGACAAGCAAACAGTAAAGAATGCACAGCCCGCCTGCTCATACATAACCAAATAAAACAAAAAAGCAGGAGGAAACAAACAAATCTACAATCAATAAACGAAGAAAATAACTACCAAAGGTCCCAGAGACATGAGATAATATCAAAACATACACAAAAACAGGACAGGAATGGTTCCAATAGATGTCCAAAATAAAACACCAGATGACTTTCCATTAGAAGAAAAGGCACTAGAACTACCTGATAGGGAATTCAAATCTCTAATACTCAGAATTATCCAAGAGTTGAAGCAAAAAGCAGACAAAAATGAGGAAAAAATAGATTAGCAAACAAGGGGTACGAGAAAGCAGGTTCATGGAGCTTCCAGCAGGAGACTGAACAACCAGTAACGAGCGATATAGAATTTCCCACCCCCAACCCTTCTTCACCCCTACTTAGCCTCCTCTGCTTCCCACAGCCACAGTCTCTTGGCCAGGAAGCATCCCTGATGTTGCTTGGATTCCACTCGCCCGCACTGGCCGGCTCTCTGAGTGCCTTTTGTTGGCTGCTGGCGTTGCTTTTTTCTGCTTGTTTACATTTCTTCCTTACCTCTCACCACCTACCCCTCCTTTCCCTAAGTACCTGGCTCCGAGCGCCATCTTTGCTTCTTCCTGAAAGGCTGCGAAACACCGCTTGACTGTGAAACTGCTTTCCAGCCTATGCCGCCACACTGGTAGGACCCACAGGGCTTTTTTATTTGTTCATTTGCTTGCTCTGATTTGTTCTGTTTTGATTTGTTTCTTTGTTTCTTTTTCTTTTCATGGCTTTGGAGCCCCTTCTAGCCAGGAAGTACCATGTGGCTTGGAAGCTATTCCCTTACTCTGTGCAGATGCACAGCGACATCCCTGGGGACATTTTTTTTCCCCCTTTGGTCTTTGCTTTGACTGTTTTTGGGTTTTTTTGTTTCTTTGTTTTGTTTTCTTCTCTCTCGTATTCCCCTCTTGTCTTTCTTCATTTCAACTTTCTTGATTTATTCATTTTTTTCTTTCACCCCTTGCTTTTTTTTCATTTTTGTTTTTCCTCATTTCTTAGTCCCTCATCTCTCCACTCCAACTGCAAGCTCCCTTAGCACTCTTTTTTGTTTATGTGTATGTTTTTGGCTCCCATTCCTCTCTCCTCTCTTTCGTCTTTCCCATACCGATCTTGGCTCCACACATCACAATCTACCCCCTCCTTCCTGCCTACCTGCATGGTACACTGAACATCACACTCACAAGCAGCACAGGCATGGCCTAATGGAATCTGCCTTGCACTGATTTCCAGTCTGCACTGTCAGCCCTTGTATGTGCAACAACCAACCCATCCCAGCAACTCCCCTTCAGCAGTATCTGCCTGGCTGTACCAAACCTGAATGACTGACCCTGCCCACTGGAAGAGGTGAAAAGTATCATCCCCACAGACAAGCAAACAACAAAAAAAGCACAGCCCGCCTGCTCAGACATAACCAAATAAAAAATCAGGACAAAACAAACAAATCTACAATCAACAAATGAGGAAAATAACCACTAAATCTCCCGAAGACAGCAGACAATATCAAAACATTTACAAAAACAGGACAGGATGGTTCCAGTAAGCATCCAAAATAAAACACTAGATGACCTTCCAGTAAAAGAAAAGGCACTAGACCTAACTAATAGGGAATTCAAATCTATAACATTCAGAATTATCCAAGAGTTTAAGCAAAAAGCAGACAAAAATGAGGAAAAAATAGAGAAATTCATGGAAAATGCAGACAAATTCATTGAAAATAATGGGAAAAAATGGAAGAATTCAAGAAAATAATACAGGAAAAATGCCAAAATAAATTCACAACTAGAAAACATACAAAAACAACAATCAGAAATCCAAAAGGGGAGTTCCGGCAAAATGGTGCTCTAGGCAGAAGCACCACGCCATCCCTCCACAGCAAAGATCCGAAAAACTAAGCAAAACAGAGAATACAACAATTCTGAAACCCTAAAACATCAAATGAAGAGATAAAGAACTCAGCCAAGCACCAAATGGAGTGAGAAAACTGACAGAGAACGGAGAGCAAGGAGAGATTCATGCAGAGGTCCCCTACCAGCTAACACAGCGTGGATCCACCATCTTGGACTCCTATCGGAGACCAGCAAACACAGGGTACGAGAAAGCAGCCTCATGGACCGAACAGCGAGAGACAAAACAACCGGTAATTGGCGATACATGCTTTCCCACCCCCCACCCTTCTTCACCCCCACTCGGCCTCCTCTGCTTCCCGTGGCCACAGTCTCTTGACCAGGAAACAGCAGCTGCTTGGATGCCACACACCCGAACCGGTACCTCTCTGAGTGCCATTTGTTGGCTGCTGGTGTTGCTTTTTTTCCGCTTCTTTTTATTTCTTCCTTGCCTCTCCCCAACTCCCCCTCCTCTGTGTGCCATCTTCGCTTCTTCCTGAGGGGCTGCGGAGCTCCGTTCAAGTGTGGAGCTTCTTCCCAGTTTGGGCTGCCGCGCCAGTGGGATCCTGGGGCTTTTGTTCATTTGTTTGCTTTGAATTGTTTGTTTGTTTTCTTTTCCTTTTCTTGAGTTGGGAACCCTTTCTGGCCAGGCTGAGCTGCGTGGCAAGGAGACTCCCCTTTGGCTTCCACAGATGTGCAGAGGGATCCCTGAGAAAGTTTCTTTTTACATTTTTGTTTTTTTTATTTTTTAAATTACTTTGTTTTGTTTTCTTTTTCCTCTTTTTCCCTTTTTGTCTTTCTTCATTGCTCAGTTTCTAGTCTCTCTATATCTCCCCTCTTTTTCTGTTCCCTGAATACCTGGTGTTGTATACCTCTACG
>NW_004443995.1:3669526-3708801 GCF_000243295.1 Trichechus manatus latirostris
AGAAATAAATGAAATAGAGAACAGAAAAACAATAGAAAGAATCAACAAAACCAAAAATTGGTTCTTTGAAAGGATCAACAAAATTGACAAATAATTGGCCAGGCTGACAAAAGAAAAACAGGAGAGGACACTAATAACCCAAATAAGAAATGAAATGGGGGACAGTACCATAGACACAACTGAAATAAAAAGGATCATAACAGAGTATTATGAAAAACTATACTCCAACAAATTTGAAAATCTAGAGGAAATGGACAAATACACTACCTACCTAAACTAACACAAAATAATGTTGAAAATCTGAACAGACCCAAAACAAGAGAAGAGATTGAAAAGGTAATACAAAAATTTCCAACAAAAAAAAGCTCTGGCCCAGATGGCTTCACTGGAGAATTCTACCAAACATTAAGAGAAGCATTTACACCACTACTACTCAGACTATTTCAGAACATAGAAAAGGAAGTGATACTTCCAACTTCATTCTATAAAGCCAGCATAACCCTGATAAAAAATTAGGCAAAGACACCACAAAAAAAGAAAATTAGAGACCTCTCATGAATATAGATGCAAAAATTCTCAACAAAATTCTAGCCAATAGAAATCAGCATCATATCAAAAAAATAATACAGCATGACCAAATAGATTCATACCAGGTATGCAAGGATGGTTTAACATTAGAAAATCAATCAACGTAATCCACCACTTAAGTAAAAGGAAAGAAAAGAATCACGTGATCATCTTAATTGACACAGAAAAGGTATTTGACAAATTCCAACACCCATTCTGATAAAAACTCTCAATAAAATAGGGATAGAAGGGAAATTTCTCAACATACTAAAGGGCATCTAAGCAAAACCAACGGCCAACATCATTCTTAATGGAGAGAGGCTGAAAACATTCCCCTTGAGAATAGGAACAAGACAAAGATGCCCTTTATCACCACTCCTATTTAACATTGTGCCGGAATTCCTAGCTAGAGCAATAAGGCAGGAAAAAGAAAAAAGCACATCCAAATTGGTAATGAAGAAGTTAAACTGTCCTTGTTTGTGGATGATATGATACTATACACAGAAAACCCTAAAGACTCCATGAGAAAACTACTGGAACTAATAGAAAGATTCAGCAGAGTAGCAGGATACAAGATAAACATACAAAAATCAGTTGGATTCCTTTACACCAACAAAGAGAACCTCAAAAAGGAAATCACCAAATCAGTACCATTTACAATAGCCCCCAAGAAGATAAAATACTTAGGAATAAATCTAATCAGAGACATAAAAGACCTATACAATGAAAACTACAAGACACGACTGCAAGAAACCAAAAGAGATCTACATAAATGGAAAAACGTACCATGCTCATAGATAGGTAGAGTCAACATTGTGAAAATGTCAATTCTACCCAAAGCAATTTACAAATACAATGCAATCCTCATCCAAATACTAACAATGTTCTTTAAAGTGATAGAAAAACTAATCATGAACTTTATATGGAAAGGGAAGAGACTCCGAATAAGTAAAGCACTATTGAAGGAGAAGAAGAAAGTAGGAGGACTCGCACTACCTGACCTCAGAACCTACTATAAGCCACAGTAGTCAATACAGCTTGGTACTGGTATGACGACAGATTCATTGACCAATGGAACAGAATTGAGAACCCAGATGTAAATCCATCCACCTATGGTCAGCTGATCTTCAACAAGGGCCCAAAGTCCATCAGATGGGTAAAAGACAGTCTTTTTCACAAATGGTGTTGGCAAACCTGGATGTCCACTTGCAAAAAAATGACAGAACCCATACCTCACACCCTATACAAAAACTAATTCAAAATGGATCAAAGACCTAAATATAAAGCCAAAAACTGTAAAGTTCATAGAATTAAAAATAGGATCAATGCTAGAGACGTTAACAGGATACAAACCATAATCAACAACACATAAACTCCAGAAGATAAGCTAAATAACTAGCATCTTCGAAAAACTAAACACTTAACGATTATCAAAAGATTTCACCAAGAGTAAAAAGAGAACCTACAGACTGGGAAAAATTTTTGGCTATGACAAATCAGACAAAGGTCTAATCTCTAAAATCTATAAGAAAATCTAACACTTCTTCAATAAAAAGACAAATAATCCAATTAAAAAATGGGCAAAGGAAATGAAGAGACACTTCACCAAAGAAGACATTCAAGCGGCTAACAGACATATGAGGAAATGCTCGCAATCACTATCCATTAGAGAAATGCAAATCAAAACCACAATATGATACCATCTCACCCTGGCATTACTGGCATGAATAAAAACACACACGAAATAACAAATGTTGGAGAGGCTGCGGGGAGATTGGAACACTTAAGCACTGCTAGTGGGAATGCAAAATGATACAACCATTTTGGAAAATGATATGGCACTTCCTTAGAAAGCTAGAAAT
The DNA here is from genome assembly GCF_000243295.1 of Trichechus manatus latirostris. Taxonomy (NCBI): domain Eukaryota; kingdom Metazoa; phylum Chordata; class Mammalia; order Sirenia; family Trichechidae; genus Trichechus; species Trichechus manatus. Next base: position 3,671,956 of record NW_004443995.1, read on the forward strand.
AGACATACCATACGATCCAGCAATCCCACTCCTAGTAATATATCCTAGAGAAATAAGAGTTATCACACAAATAGACATATGCACACCCATGTTCACTGCAGCATTGTCCACAATAGCAAAAAGATGGATACAACCTAGGTGCCCATCAGCAGATGAATGGATAAACAAACTATGGTACATACACACAATGGAGTATTATGCCAACGATAAAGAATAATGATGCATCTGCAAAGCATCTCGCAACAGGGATGAATCTGGAGGGCATTACGCTGAGTGAAATAAGTCAATCACAAAAGGACAAGCATTGTATGAGACCACTGTTGTAAAAACTCATGAAAAGGTTTACACATAAAAAGAAACAATGTTTGATGGTTATGAGGGAGAGGAGGGGTGGGGATAGAAAAACACTAACCAGACAATAGATAAGTGGTAACTTTGGTGAAGGGTAAGACAGTACACAATACTGGGGAAGCCAGCACAGCTCATACAAGGAAAGGTCATGGAAGGTCCATAGACACATCCGAACTCCCTGAGGGACCGAATTGCTGGGCTGGGGGCTGTGGAGACCATGGTCTCAAGGAACTTCTAGCTCAACTGGCATAACATAGTTAATAAAAAAAATATTCTACATTCTACTTTGGTGAATAGCGTCTGGGGTCTTAAAATCCTGTGAGTGGCCATCTAAGCTATTCTACTGGTCTCACCCCTCTGGGAGCAAGGGAGAAGGAAGAAAACTAGAGATACAAGGGGAAGATTTGTGCAAAGGACTAACAGGCCACATCTACCGTGGCCTCCACCAGACTGAGTCCAGTGCAACTAGATGGTGCCCAGCTACTACCACTGGTTGCTCTGACAGGGATCACTATAGAGGGTCCCAGACAGAGCTGGAGAAAAATGTAGAACAAAATTCTAACTCACAAAAAAAGACCAGACTTACTTGCCTGACAGAGACTTCAGCCAAAGATTAGACAGGCCGGTAACACAAAATGAAACTAAAGGAGCACGACAGCCCAGGGGCAAGGACTGGAAGGCAGGAGGGGACAGGAAAGCTGGTAATGGAGAACCCAAGGTCGAGAAGGGAGAGTGTTGACATGTCGCGGGGTTGTTAACCAATGTCATAAAACAATATGTGTACTGTTTAACAAGAAACTAGTTTGTTCTGTAAACTTTCATCTAGAGTACAATTTAAAAAAAGGTTTTTTATAAGAATTAAAAAATAATAATTTTTAAAAATGTTATCCGTTATCATGATGCCGTACTAGAGTAGGGTGGGTGCTAATGCAATATGAATGGTGTCTTTATAAAAGAGAAGAGACAGAGAGACAGAGGGAGGATGGCCATGTAAACACAAAGGCCATGCGATGTGATCTACAAGCCAAGGAATGCCAAGGATCACTGGCCATCTCCAAAAGCTGGGTGAGAGAGGCATGGAATAGATTCCCCTCAGAGCCCTCAGAAGGAATTAGCACTGCTGATAACCTAATTTTGGACTTCTGGCGTCCAGAATGGTGCGACAAAAAATTTCTGTTCTTATAAGTCACCCAGTTGGTGGTACTTTGTTATGGTCGTCCTAGGAGACCAGTATGCCCTCCTCCCCTATATCTAATAACTGGTACTTTACATTTGAAATTCCAGCTTTTCCTTTGGTTCTTTTTCTCTCCTAAATTCCTTCTTTCCAAGCATTTACCAAATTTGTCTATTTTCCCTCAAGTAATATCTCTTACATCAGTGATTTATATTCACTGCCACCACCACCATACTCGCCCCAATTAGAGGAAGGTGGACTAATAGTATTTACTGTTGGCCCTGTCTCAAGCATTATTACCCTTTAAAGGTGATCCAACAGAATGTGGAAATTTTCAAACAATATCATTAATATCACAGGCAAGTAAATTTTTGCTGAAGATAATTTAAAAATGGTTGTAGCAGTACATGGACAGGGAACTGCGAGAAATTCAAGCCGGATTCAGAAGAGGATGTGGAGTGAGGGATATCATATGGATCTTGGCTGAAAGCAGAGAATACCAGAAAGATGTTTACCTATGTTTTATTGACTATGCTAAGGCATTCGACTGTGTGGATCATAACAAATTATGGTTAACATTTCGAAGAATGGGAATTCCAGAACACTTAGTTGTGCTCATGAGGAGCCTGTAAATAGACAAAGAGGCAGTCTTTCAAACAGAACAAGGGGACATTTCATGGTTTAAAATCAGGAAAGTTGTGTGTCAGGGTTGCATCCTTTCACCATACTTATTTAATCTGTATGCTGAGTAAGTAATCTGAGAAGGTGGACTATATGAAGAAGAATGGGGCATCAGGATTGGAGGAAGACTCATTAACAGCTTGTGATATGCAGATGACACAACCTTGCTTGCTGAAAGTGAAGAGGACTTGAAGCACTTACTGATGTAGATCAAAGACTACAGCCTTCAGTATGATTACTTTTCACCATAAACAGAAGTCTTCACAACTGGACCAAAAAGTAACATTATGATAAACAGAGAAACTATTGAAGTTGTCAAGGATTTCATTTTACTTGGATCCATAATCAACACCCATAGAAGCAGCAGTCAAGAAATCAAATGACATACTGCATCGCGCAAATCTGCTGCAAAAGACCTTTTCTAAAGTGTTGAAAAGCAAAGATGTCACCTCGAAGACTAAGATGTGCCTGACCCAAGCCATGGTGTTTTCAATTGCCTCATATGCATGCAAAAGCTGGATGATGAATAAGGAAGACCAATGAAGAACTGACGCCTTTGAACTGAATATACCATGGACTGCCAAAAGAACAAATAAATCTGTCTTGGAAGAAGTACAACAAGAATGCTCCTTGCAAGCAAGAATGGTGAGATTGTCTCACATACTTTGGACATGTTATTAGGAGCGATCAGTCCCTGGAGAAGGACATCATGCTTGGTAGAGGGCCAGCAAAAATGAGGAAGACCCTCAACAAGATGGATTGACAAGTGGCTGCAACAATGGACTCAAGCATAACGATTGTGAGCATGGTGCAGGACCAGGCAGTGTTTCGTTCTGTCGTACATAGGGTCACTATGAGTTGGAACCAACTTGATGGCATCTAACAACAACAACATCTCTTATATCTGTATTTCATATTCACTGTCACCACCGCCATACTTGCCCCAATTAGAGGAAGGGAGAACTGATATGTATTTACTGTTGGCCACATATCAAGCATTATTACCTTTGATTCTCACAACAACCCTAAAAACCCTACGCTCTCTATTCTCCAGCTCAGAGAAATTGGATCCCTGTATCCACCACCTCTGCATTCCTTCTGCTTCTCCTCTTCTCCTTAAATCCATCCTGAAACTCTGCTGTCAGACTAGTGTTTTATAAATCTAATTTCATCAGATACCTATCCTATTAGAAACTTTCTATAGCTTCACATACGTGCCTACTGGAAAAAGGTGGGGTTCTTCAGTCTGACAATCTGGCTGCCTTCTCCCTTAGCTCCCCTACAGAAACTTTCTATTTCACTCAGGCAAACTTGCTTGCTGTCCCTGAACACACCAGGCTTATTTTGACTCTTATTTTCTGCCTTGTAGACACTAATCTGTTGCCGTCTAGTAGATTCTGACTCATAGCAACCCTACAGGACAGAGTATAACTGTCCCAATGGGTTTCCAAGGAGCGGCTGGTGGATTCGAACGGCTGACCTTTTGGTTAGCAGCTGAGCACTTAACCACTGTGCCACCAGGGCTCCTTGTACACACTAGAGGGCCAAGAAGTACTTGAATGAAGCCGAGCACAACTCTCAAATAGGGTTAATGCCTTCTTGGATTGGATCTCAGACTGCAAATCTAGAAAGAAAAAAAAAAACCACCACCACCAAACCTTTTGCAGTTGAGTGGATTCTGACTCATGGCGACCCCATGTGTATCAGAGTACAAATGTTCCATAGGGTTTTCTTGACTGAACTTTACAGAAGCAGATTGCCAGGCCTTTCTTTCCCAGCACTGCTGGGTGGGTTCAAACCACCAACCTTTATGTTAGTAGTAGAGAGTAAACCATTTGTGCCACCCAAGGACCTCAGGTTGCAAATCTAGTAGACAGTTTATTCTTAATCCATTAATATGCTGATTATTAATCACATCCTCATCTCACCTAAGTATGTGCTTTGGACTTAAGATCTGTAGGCTGTCTGTATCCCAGAAATGTGCAAGCCTCTCAGTCTGTGGGGAAGGCTGGGAAAGCTCCTGAGGTCGCGTGTGCCTAAGTCAGACCAGCTTCTGGAATTCGTGGTTTGGTGATGGCTGTTGCTGCAGCAGGGGGCTCTTGAGCAGTCGGCAGTGTGTCCAGCTCTCACCAACCATGACAAACCTCTGAGAGAATGTGTGAGTAACTTAGTGTAGTCCAGGCAATGGGCCAGCACCAAGCCCTACAGGAGAACTTTCTTTTCTTTCCCTTTGTTTACAGCTTGCTCTTCCTGGGCTGTCCTGGATTGCCCCATTTTCTTCTCCCAACTAAATTTCTTTCTTCCTTTTTTTTTTTTTTGTTACCTTCCTCAGCCCTAAGAAGCTTTCAGTTTCTCCTACATCAAGAGTTCTGTATTTGAACCAGCTATCAGAAGCCATGAAGCAAAGCCTGAGGAGCCCTGGTGGTGCAGTGGTTAAGCTTTTTGCTGCTGGTTGAAGTGTCAGCAGTTGAATCCACCAGTTGCTCCATGGAAGAAAGATGTGGCAGTCTGCTTCCTTAAAGATTACAGCCTTAGAAACCCTAAGGGGCAATTTTACTCTGTTGGAGACAGTCACTATGAGTCAGAATCGACTTGATGGCAGTGGGTTTGGATGGGTTTTTAAGCAAAGCCTTCAATCCAAAATGAATCAAATTTCAGGATCCATTCTAAAGAATACCTTGCAATTTGCTTAAGGAATAAGTCTAATCCATGAGCTGGCTTCATGGGTCCTCTAGGGAACCATGATGGACACACTGAAATGAGTCCCCTCTGGCATAGGATTGAGGCACAAAACTGATTTGAAATCTCTCTCTGCCTGTCTCTCTCTGTCTCTTTGTTTCTGTGATACTGACTGAGATTTACTTAATCTTTATTCTTTGTAAATATATATAATGAGATCAGTTGTTCAGTATTTAGATTTTAAACTGTGTCTTTGTCTCTTAAAATTGGAAACTGCGTAAGAAACACACTCTGCTGACTCTACCTATATTTAAACAGACTTGCAGACAAAGCCTCACCAATACTTCTATTAACAGCCATTTCTAAGAGAAACTGCTAGTTCTTTTTACCTTTAAAAGGTAGAAACTATAAAATAAAATCAGCAGAATCATTGCTATCACTATCCGTATAATTTACATCAAATGCTTTATTGGCAAAAGGCAAACATTACATTAATTTTCAAACAATTTTTGACCTGACGAGGTGATATTTTATTTTTCTAGACTAAGAAATTTAAATAGTAAGTTGCCTTTAAATATAGAAACTAATGACTAAGCTCTGATCATGAAGAGGAAGAAACTTTTTTTCTGGATGCTAAGTAGTGATTTCTGAAAGTTTTAAATAGAAAACGCTTTCACTTGTGATGTTAATATCCATAGCAGCATCAATGGCATTTCCCTTGCCAGAAGTAAATACAAGCACTTTGTCAGTAACAGTGCCAACAATTGTTTGAGGGTAGGAGAGGTTAAAGACACTCTCACCCACCATATATAAATGAAGTAATCAGATACCCAATGATCCTGGTCCTGGGCTGCCTGTTTCCTTGGAGCAAATTGCCCATTGTCTGCCTTTTAATGTATGTGTATATGTGTGCATGTGTGCGTGTGTGTGTTTTGGAGTCAGGGGATGGGAGAGGAGACAAAGGAAAGAGAAATACTGTGTATATCACTCAGCTTTCACCTAGAACGCCTTCAGTTAGGCCTCTTTTTAGTTTACAATCGATTCAGTGCCTAGAAAACTGGCTGGTGTTAGTTATAAGGGCTGGCTGTTTATAACATTCAAATCTTGAGGTGTAAATAATAACTTTAAAATGTAACATGAAAGGGTATCACTTCTTTCCATTACCTATCATCTTCACAAGGACGTGCCAACACCAGTCCTTAAAAAACCACCACTACCACCAAAAACAGCTGTGTCTCAGTAAGAGGAACTGAATGAAAAAGTGTGTCAGATGCCAACTTCTCTTGCTACTGGTTTTAACTGTTTTCAAATTGTTTACCCTTCTAAGAAGTTAGAAGAGCAGAACAGTAACTCGAAACCCTAACACACACAGAATAGGCAGTCCCCAAACAGAAACCCAATGAGTCAACAATATTGGTGGTGGTGTGTGTGTGTTTTCCTGAGAAAATACTGAGAGCATGTCCCGTGCAAGACTTTGTAGGGCCTATAAGGTGGTGGAAAGGACATATGGTGACTTAACAGTTTGTAAAACCCGTTTTGCTCCCCTTGAGTATTGGGTATTGTCTTAGTCATCTAGTACTGCTATAACAGAAATACCATGAGTGGATGGTTTTAACAAAGAGAAGTTTATTTCCTTACAGTAAAGTAGGCTAAAAGTCCAAATTCAGGGTGTCAGCTCCAGGAGAAGGCTTTCTCTCTCTGTTGGTCTTCTCATCAATGTTCCCCTGGACTAGAGGCTTCTTCGCACTGGGACCCCGGGTCCAAAGGATGTGCTCTGCTCCTGACACTGCTTTCTTGGCGGTATGAGGTCTGCCTGTCTCTCTGCTCACTTCTGTCTTTTAAGTCTCAAGAGATTGCCTCAGGACACAATCCAATCTTGTCGATTGAGTCCTGTCTTACTTAACACAACTGCCGCCCATCCTCCCTCATTAACATCATAGAGGCAGGATTTATAACATATAAGAAAATCACACAATACCAGGAATCATGGCCCAGCCAAATTGATACACATGTTTTTTGGGGGACATGATTCAATCCATGACAGGTATGTACTTAATTTAATGGACCAGCCATGGACAATCCTTTTGCACTTAGCTTCTATTTTTAGTAAGAAAGTAAATACTTGGGTATGATAGCAAATAATAAAATTAGCCTATAATAGTATCTTAGCATTTCTCAAGCTAGATTTATACGAATAATTAGATTGGACCATTTTTTGGAGAAAGTAAAGGGGTAAATTTTTGGTAGAAATGCTATATCACTCAAGTGTTGACTGGTCTAAACACAAAGAAGACCCCTATGAAAACACTCAGCACCACAATTAGCCCCCATTTCCATTCCTTTGTGGGCCTGACCAGGCTAAAACTGAAGGGGGTCTACTGGGGTTAAACCTAGGACTTCTCTTTTCATCTGCACTTCTAACTTGCTGGCCCTGAAAAAAAGAAGGTTTTGTATTCAATCTAACTCAGAGAGGTTGTTCTAAACATTCAATCATTTGTATTTTAAAATGGATGGAAAAATTTCCCCTCACAGTTCTCAATCCCTTTTATGTAGTGTTTTTGTGATATGATCAACTTTTGTGTTTAAATAATAAATTACATATTAAATACTAAAATAGAGTAAAATTTATCTGCAGAATGTATTTTATTGGTGGAGATTTCTCAGGACTCGGCTAAAGAAAAGAGCCAATAACTTTACATTCAGAGTTAGTTTTTCTTAAAATGTAGCTGGTGTTTTAAGTAAAACTCAAGGCTCCCTCCTTACCCCATCCCTTTGCTGAGGCTCAGGTAATTTCTGAATTCTCAGGTTTTGGATTTGTGCTGTGCTTCCTGTGGGGTAATTGATGGGCAGTGTCACTGGGGGTGTCAGGGGTTGGGGGTGGTGGTGGAGGTTGCTGGGCAAGCATAAAATTAAACATAGGACATTGACTTATACTGTAAAATGGAATTAATTTTATGCTGGAAATGGCTTCATGAAAAGTAAGGCAATTTCCCTTCCCAGGAGAATCCAAAACCCCACTCACTGAGGATTTGCCCAAAATTTGATGTCAAAAAGACATATTTATAATTTTGAAACCTGTTGCCGTTGAGTTGATTCTGACCCATAGCGACCCTATAGGACACAGTAGAACTGCCCTGCAGGGTTTTCAAGGAGCAGCTGGTGGATTTGAATTGCCAACTTTTTGGTTAGCAGCAGAGGTCTTAACCACTGTGCCACCAGGGTTCCGTAGCTTTGAAAGGAAAGCAGAGAAAATACTAGTTCCTCACATACCTGCATCTCCCTCCTCCATGTTCAACACTATAAAAGACACTATAAAAGATTTGAACATGTTTTCTAGGTTCCTTTTCTTTCCTTTATAAGCTTGCTCTTCTCAAAGTTTGTCTCAGTGAGGAGACTGGTTTCCAAGGTCTGCTGGACATGATCGGGTTAGTCCTTTTCTACCCGAGAAGTGAATTCTACCCAAGCAGTCCTACAGTGCAGGAACTCATAAAAAAGGTGCCCCTTTGTGATCCCTGTGCTCATGGTACAGAGTCTACAGAAGCCACTCAGGGGTTCAAAGACCTTTGTCCTGTGTGGTAGGCTGGGTAGAGAAATCAGAGAAGCCCTTGTTGCTCAGTGGTTAAGCGTTAGGCTGCTAACCAAAAGGTTGGCAGTTCGAATCCACCAGCTGCTCCTTGGAAACCCTATGGGGCAGTTCTACTCTGTCCTATAGGGTCACTATGAGTCAGAATCGACTCCACAGCAACAAGCAAGTCAGAAGGCAAGAAGCCCTGGTGGCACAGTCGTTAAGTACTCATCTGCAAACCGAAAGGTGGGCAGTTCAAACCCACCAGCCATTCCATGGGAGAAAGATGTGTCAGTTTGCTTCCATAAAGATTATAGCCTTGGAAACTCTATGGGGCAGATCTACTCTGTCCTGTAGGGTCGCTATGAGTTGGAAGCGACTGTATGGCAAAGTGTTTTTTTTTTTTTTTTTTTTGCAGGGGCTTAAGTCAGAAGGCTCTAGCAGGAATAGGGGGGTCTGGGGAAAAAGAAAAGCCATTCAAGGGGAGATTACGACCCATCCCCAAATTTTTATTAGCATCCAGATTTTAAACAAAGCCATATTCCTTTAGCCAAAGCTCTTAAGATAACCAGTTAAGACACTGGTTTTGCTTGTGTGTGTGTGTGTCTACCCTGTCACAATATGACCATTTCTTCTTCATCAGGAAGCAATAATTGATACAGCAATAACAGACCTTATCTACCAGAAATTCCGGAAAGCCATTTTTTACAGATTCTAAGGCTCCCCTGGGTGACCTTGAAACACCTATGCACCACAGTTCTTGAGTGCCTGTAGTTATAACCCACACACTTAAGAAGATAGGTAATTAGTTGTTACTTTTTTTCCTTCTAAAAAATTGCAGTACTCAGGCTGACCTCCAGTTTGAAATGAAGGTCACATATTAAACTGCTAAATCTTCTGATCAATAATTCTCCATTGATGATCTAGAAGCTACACAGAAATTCTGCCTCTTTGACTGCCCAGATGTACTCTATTGCCACTATGTAAAAAGGGATCAAACATTCTACGTTGGACTCCCTGATGGTGGAAAAAAAGTGTTAAGATTAAAAGCTTACACAGAAATAATATTGTACAATTTTTAAGATTTGATTTATGTGAGGTTGACTGAGCTGCTATGGTAGGATGGTAAAATGCACCATTTCCCACCCAACACACGAGCATGCACAGAATCAAGACATTCTAAATGGAGCCAAGGGCTGGCTGCTTCCACACTCAGCCACTATACTCTGTTCTCCATACTGGTTGCCCCCTTACCCACACCATTAATTTTGGTCATTTGTGCAGACTTTTTCCCCATTAAACGAAAAAGCTGGAGGGCAGGGCTGTCTTATTCACCTTCATATCTGAGTATACCTACCTACCTCCAGGGTTCTGACAATAGTTGGTAGTCAGTGTGTCTGCCAACTAAACTTGTCATTGCCAGTGAATGACATCAATGGGCCTCCATTCACTCAAGATTAGATGCTCCAGCAATCATCATCATCATTATTGACAATACTAAATGCCTTTTATGCGTCAGGCACAGGGAGGCCTACACAAAGGTTCAGAACAGTTCTTGTCTTCAAGAGGCTTATAGTCCAGAAGGGAATCCACCAGAGGAGATTCAGGCTCTTTGAACCAGGATATAAGTGTATGTGAAGAAAACAGCCAGATACTATAACACTTTAAGGTGAATTGATGAAAGGTAGGCGTGCAAGGCCAGTCAAGTGAAGCATTTCAGATGCATGCTGATGTTCCACCCAAAGCAAAGCAGTCTAGCTGTTAGACCGAAACACTATGTTAACTTTGACATGGTTTAGAAAGAGTGATTGAAAATGAGTTCTCTCTTCTGAAGTTTGATAATGTGATCAGGCAAAGGGGACTGAGAAAGCATGTAGCCTGGATCCTCTACCTCTTTTAGGACTATGCTAAACAGATGAGGCTTCCTAATTTCAAATGAGAAGAGACTCCTGCATTAATAGGCCAGGTATAAGAAAAGAGGCTACCGTAAGGAAAAAGAGATATTACAACAATGAAAAGTAACCAGACTAGAAATTTAATTCCACACAAATGAGGTTTTTCTTAATTGGGTGGTCTCAGTTCACCACTAGCGAATAGAAATTCACATAAAAATGAGCTACAAGCACTAAACAGGCATAGTTCTTCCTAGAATAAATCAAGGTCAGTGTCGAGGTCACTGGCAAGGAAGTCTGGAGCAGCTTGGACTGAAGCACTTGTGTTTGGGAGAAAAAAGACTTGTTTTCATTGCTCTGGTCTTGAGCACAAATAGTGACTCCAAAAGCTTGAAAATCCGAAGACAGCACAACAGCCTCTTATGTCATTGTATTTTTTTCCAAAAGGACGAAGGGGCAAGTTAAAACCAGAGTCTGCTATGAAACTTTAATATTATACTTTCCCATCCCTTGTGAATTTAAGCAATGTCTCCTATATTACAATTTATTTGTCATTAGCTGTTCATTCCTAATTTCTATCTTGTTTCTCTTGTTTTATGGCTGACTTAACTGGATGGAAATGCTAATTAAGGTTTACAAAGAGAATATGTCGAGTCTCAGTGAAGTTTAGAGGAAATAAAGATGTTCAGGATATTTATTAAAGAACCATAACACAGAAAATCTGAATGATGAGTTAAAGGTATGCCCTTCTTAGATGGCTAACAGCTATCCAAGAAAAATTGCCAGTACCTACTTCAGGAATCATCTGAAGCTTTTCAGGGTATTAGTGGGATCAGGTGATGAAGATCAACACTGGTAAATTGACCAGTCATTCAGCAAATACTCATGACCGTTTAAACTTACCCTTGTTTTTTCAACTCACTTGATAGTACCAGTGATTATATAGCAACCATTGCCATGGTTAAAATTTAATTCTCAAAATATGGTCTGGGCTGTTTGCTGCTTCTATTATTGATATAAACTAGTTAGAAAATTTTATACCCAGGATTTCTCTCATTCTTACCTGAGGTAGGGGTGAAAGAATAGAAAACAGAATTTGAGAACAAAGTAGACATCCAGTACTGATTTGGGGAGTATTTTTTTATTTTTTTTTTCTCCTTTTTTTTAAAAAAAAGTTGTGCTTTAAGTGAAAGTTTACAATTCAAGTTAGTTTCTCATACAAAAATTTATACATAGTTATGTGACCCTAATTGCTCTCCCTATACTGTGACAGCACACTCCTCCTTTCCACTGATTTCCTGTGTCCATCCAACCAGCTCCTGACCCTCTCTGCCTTCTCATCTCACCTCCAGACAGGAGCTGCCCATTTAGTTTCATGTATCTACTTGAGCACACTCTTCACGAGTATCATTTTATGTTTAGGGAGGATTTTAAAGATTAAACTACTTTATTAATTTAAGAGGTGTGAGTTAGGGATAACTTGGTCGGCTCATAAAATATCTTTTTAGACTGAAAATAAATTATTAAAAATTACCAATGTAAAAATGTAATTTATCTTAAACAGTCTAAGTTGTTATAAAATGAAGCTACAAGCAACTAAAATTTAATAAATTTGGAATAGTAGTATAAGTTTATTCACAAGAGGAGGACAAAACATTGAAAGAGCCATCAGTATTAAGCTAGTGTTTTATTTTTGGACTTAACTTCTTTCCTAATTTCAAATAGCTATTCAGAAAGCATTAATTTGGAAATGGGCTGACGAGAAAAGGAGAGAAAAAAATCTAGTTTAGTGAATACATTTTTCCTACATGGATTCTTTTTTTTTTTTAAACTAGTCTCATATCCTAAGCTATTTCTTCCTCTCTGGTCACCCTGTTCTGCAATCTTAACTGACAAACAGAAAACTGTTCAAGTTCACACAGTCATGACTTTCTGTGTTTCCAAATACAAGTCAAAAATTGTTTTTCACATGCTAGTGGAGAGATTCTGATATTTGCAGGAGGGGAGCATGTGGTGTCACTGTACCAAGAAAAGCTCCGATTGCCACCCTGGTGCAAGAGGGGACAGGCTTAGAATCCTACATGCATTTTTGAATTAAGTACCCTATTATTTTTTTAAATTAAATTTTATTATAAAAAATCAGAGAAAAGTTAAAAAAAATAGTATAATGAAACCCTACATACCCGCCCACCTATTTCAACAATTCTTTTTCTCCCAGCTCTTTCCATATATTTATGTATAAATGTGTTTTTGCTGAACCATTTACAAGTAAATTGCAGACATTATGTCACTTCACCTCTAAGTACTTTAGGCATGCACCTCCTAGTAAGGATATTCCCCCATATTACCCCACAGTCTAATATTATACCTAAAATAATAAAAAATAATCCCTAGTAGCATCAAATACACATCCAAATTACCCAGTCATCTCCCAGATGTCTTATGTGATTATTCTTTTGTGACTTACTTTTTGAAGAGACCAAGCCAATTATCTTGACTTCTCACAGTGTCATCTAACTTTTCCTTAATCCCTTGTATTTTCTATACACTGGGCATTAAGGCAAAAGGCTTGGTTAGATTTGGGTCAAACTCATTTATGAATATCTCAAGTGATTTTGCATAATTTATATTGCATTATATCTGGAGGCACATGATATCAAGGTATTACTGATGCTAAATTTCATTACTTGGGTAAAATGGTGACAAGGCAAATCTCTTATTAATGATATTCCTCCTTTTAGGAGTTTCTAGGTGACACAAATGGTTAAGCACTTGTCTACTAAGTGTAAGTTGGCAGTATGAATCTACCCAGAGGTGCCTCAGAAAAATGGCCTGAAAGATTCTGAAATACAAGCAGTCCCTGGATTACAAATGAGTTCCATTCCTGAGTCTGTCTTTAAGTTGAATTTGTATGTAAGTCGGAACAGTTAGGTACAGTTCATATCTGATGTCAGTTTGTCAAACTTTTGTTTTAATATACTATATAGTGCATCTTTCTATGCGTAAAAAACATTAAAGACTTCCAGATCCACTAAAACATCTTTAACATAATGATACCATAATAATTAATAATGTGTTGATGCACATCACAAAGTTGCACCCGTTTGTTATTATCAACCATTGTATGTACCTCAAATTTTTAACATAACAGGCTTTACGGGGGTTGGTTCATAAATATGGGTTGTACGTAAGTCAGATGTTCGTAAACCAGGGACTGCCTATCCATGGGGTTGCCATGAGTCAGAATTGACTCAATGGCAACTGGTTGTTTTTTTCCTCCTATTAAACTGAGTAACTTGTGTGGGCTAATACTATGGTTGTTATTTTTGCCATTAGTTGTCACGGCGTTGACTCCAACTCATGGCTACCTTATGTGTAACAGAACAAAATGTTGCCTGGTCCTGCACCACCTTCATGATGGTATGCTTGAATCCACTGTTTCTATTATTGTGTCAGTCCATCTTATTGCGGGTTTCCCTCATTTTTGCTGACCATCTACTTTACCAACCATGATGTCCTTTTTTAGTGATTGGTCTTTCCTGATGAAGTGTCCAAAGTAAGCAAGCCAAAGTCTCACCACTGTCGATTCTAAGAAACATTCTGGTTGTATTTCTTCTAGGACTGATTTGTTTGTTCTTCTGGTAGTCCACGGTATATTCAATATTCTTTGCCAGCACCACAGTTTGAATGCATCTTCTTCTGTCTTTCTTTTTCACTGTCCAGCTTTTGCATGTGTATGAGGCAACTGAAAAGACAGTGGCTTGGGTCAGGTGCACCTTAGTCATCAAAGTGCCATCTTCGCTTTTTAAAACTTCGAAGAGGTCTATCACAGCAGATTTGCCCAATGCAATATGTCACTTGATTTCTTGACTGCTGCTTCCATGAACACTGATTGAATGAAATCTAGAATGAAATCATTTGACAACTTCGATTTCTTCATTTATCATGTTACTGGTATAGTTGTGAGCATTTTTGTTTTCTTCACATTCAGGTGTAATCCACACTGAAGGCTGTACTCTTTGATCTTCATCAGTAAGTACTTCAAGTCCTCTTCTCTTTCCCCAAGCAAGGCTGTGTCATCTGCATATCGCAGGTTGTTAATGAGTCTTCCTCCAATTCTTATGCTACGTTCTTCTTCATATTGTCCAACTTCTTTTATTATTTGTTCAGCATACAGATTGAATAAGATGAAAGGATACAACCCTGCTGCACACCTTTTCCAATTCTGAACCAAATACTATGGTATTATGGGAATATTCTGTTTTCCTTCAGCCTTTCAGCTAATGATTTTAGCACTCATTGGTGATCTGTGTGAATCAATTATTTCAATGGGGGCTGCAAAATGGCAATTTTTCTAATTCTGTCACTCTTTCTTCATTTATTAACTGGCAATTCTTCTGCAAATGACCTAGTATCTTAGGTAATACCCCACCATTAATTTAGAATTTAAGTTTGTAACTCGTTCAATGAAACAACAGTACAACTACCAAATACTTTTCTGCATTTGAATTTTGGATCAGAAAGGTGAACACATTTTTATTACATACCTCCTTTGAGCTAAGAATTATGCAATGAGTTGGAGATCTGGAGTGAAAAAAACAGCATGCACTGTGCCTTTTTCTCACTGCCCCCGAGTCTATTCATCGTGACCTCATGTGTTACAGGGTAGAACTGCTCCATAGAGTTTTCCTGGCTGTAATCTTTACGGAAGCAGATTGCCAGGCCTTTCTTTTGCAGTGCCACTGGGTGGATTTGAACCACCAACCTCTAGGTTAGTTGTTGAGCGCAAAACATTTGTGCCAAACCCAGGGATCTATGCCTTTCACACAGAACTTAGAGTCTAGCTATAATAAATAAATACATATTTTAAAAAGTATGTATTCCTCAAAGGAAAGAATTACAATGATCTGCTTAAAACTCTAGGCAACTTTTTATAAAAAGATTCCTAATGTAGAATTAGAAATCTTTTAGGGGGAGAATAAAAGTAAAGTATCATATATAAACAGTTTATCTTGAGTACTTTATTCATTATCCTAAAAGCACCTTCATAACTTAAAAACTTCTCAGGAAGGCCAACAGGATTAAAAGGTTATCTTCCCCCACCTCACCCCATAATACCATCCACCTATTTGAAAAAAAAATTTTTTTTTTCACAAGTGAGAGTTTGCTTTTTCTTTTCTTTACTGTACTTTAGATGAGTTTACAGAACTAGCTTCTCATTAAACAATTAGTACACATATTGTGACATTGGTTACCAACGGCATGTCAACACTCTTCCCTTCTCAACTTGGGTTCCCTATTACCAGCTTTCCTGTCCCCTCCTGTCTTCTAGTCCTTGTCCCTGGGCTGGCGTGCCCCTTTAGTCTCATTTTGTTTTATGGGTCTGTCTAATCTTTGGATGAAGGGGGAACCTCAGGAGTGACTTCAGTACCAAGTTAAAAGGGTGTCTGGGGGCCATACTCTCAGGCTTTCTTCAGTTTCTGTCAGGCTAGTAAGTCTGGTCTTTTTTTATAGGTTAGAATTATGTTCTACATTTTTCTCCAGTTCTGTCTGGGACCCTCTATTGTGATCCATGTCAGAGCAGTTGGTAGTGGTAGCCGGGCACCATCTAGATGAACTAAACTCAGTCTGGTGGAGGCTGTAGTACTTGTGGTCCATCAGTGATATGGACTAATCTTTCCCTTGTGTCTCTGGTTTTCTTCATTCCCCCTTACTCCAGACAGGGTGAGACCAGTGGAGTATCATAGATGGCCACTCACAAGCTTTTAAGACCCCAGACGCTACTCACCAAAGTAGAATGTAGAACATTTTCTTTACAAACTATGTTATGCCAGTTGAGCTAGATGTTCCCCGAGACCATGGTCCCCACAGCCCTCAGCCCAGTAATTGGATCCCTCAGGGAGTTTGGAAATGTCTATGGAACTTCCACGACCTTGCCTTGGACAAGTTGTGTTGGCTTCCCCAGTATTATGCACTGTCTTACCCTTCACCAAAGTTATTGCTTATCTGTCGTCTATTTAGTATTTTTCCATCCCTATCCCTCCCCTCTCGTAACCATCAAAGATCGTTATTTTTCGTGTGTAAACTTTTTCATGAGTTTTTATAGTAGTGGTTTCATACAATATTTATCCTTTTGTGACTGACTTCCTTCAGCATAATACCCTCCATATTCATATATGTTGTGAGATTCTTCGCAGATTCACCATTGTTCTTTATCGTTGCATAGTACTCCATTGCATGTATGTACCATAGTTTATCTATTTATCTGTTGATGGGCATCTAGGTTGTTTCCATCTTTTTGCTACTGTGAACAATGCTGCAATGAACATGGGTGTGCATATGTCTATTCATGTGATAGCTTTTCTCTAGGATATATTCCTAAGAATGGGATTGCTGGATCATATGGTATTTCTATTTCTAGCTTTCTAAGGAAGAGCCATATCATTTTCCAAAACGGATGTACCATTTTGCATTCCCACCAGCAGTGCCTAAGGGTTCCAATCTCCTTGCAGTCTCTCAAACATTTGTTATTTTCTGTTTTTTTGATACGTGCCAGTAATGCCGGGGTGAGATGGTATCTCATTGTGGTTTTGATTTGCATTTCTCTAACAGCTAGTGATTGCGAGCATTTTCTCATGTGTCTGTCAGCCGCTTGAATGTCTTCTCTGGTGAAGTGTCTGCTCATTTCCTTTGCCCATTTTTTAATTGGATTATTTGTCTTTTTGTAGTGGAAGTGTTGGATTTTCTTATAGATTTTAGAGATTAGACCTTTGTCTGATTTGTCATAGCCAAAAATTTTTCCCAGTCTGTAGGTTCTCTTTTTACTCTTTTGGTGAAGTATTTTGATGAGTGTCATGGATCGAATTGTGTCCCCCCAAAACATGTGTATCAATTTGGCTAGGCCGTGATTCCCATAATTGTATGATTGTCTACCATTTTGTCATCTGGTATGATTTCCCCATGTGTTGTAAATCCTATCACTATGATGTTAATGAGATGGATTAGTAGCAGTTATACTGATGAGATCTACAAGATTAGATAGTGTCTTAAGCCAATCTCTTTTGAGATATAAAAGAGAGAAGCAAGCTGAGAGATAGGGGGACTGCATATCACCAAGAAAGCAGCACCAGGAGCTGAGCTCCTCCTTTGGACCCGGGGTCCCTGTGCTGAGAAGCTCCTCGACCAGGGGAAGATTGATGACAAGGACCTTCCTCCAGAGCAGACAAGGAAAGCCTTGCCCTGGAGCTGGTGCCCTGAACTCAGACTTCTAGCCTCCTGAACTGTGAGAAAAGAAACTTCTGTTTGTTAAAGACATCCACTTGTGGTATTTCTGTTACAGCAGCATTAGATAACTAAGACAATGAGCATAAGTGTTTTATTTTTAGAAGATCCCAGTTATCTAGCTTATCTTCTGCAGTTTGTGTGTTGTTATAGTTTGTATCCTGTTAATGCCGTGTATTAAGACCTCTAGCATTGAACCTATTTTTTCTTCTATGATATTTATAGTTTTTGGTTTTATATTCAGGTCTTTGATCCATTTTGAATTAGTTTTTGTGTATGGTGTGACGTATGGGTCTTGTTTCATTTTTTTTGCAGATGGACATTGTTTTGCCAGCACTATTTGTTAAAAAGATGGTCTTTTCCCCATTTGACGGACTTCGGGCCCTTGTTGAAGATACAGCTGATCATAGGTAGATGGATTTACATTTGGGTTCTCAATTCTGTTCCATTGGTCAATGTATCTATCGTCGTACCAGGACCAGGCTGTTTTGACTACTGTAGCTGTATAGTAGGTTCTGAGGTCAGGTAGTGCATGTTCTACTTTATTCTTCTTCTTCAATAGTGCTTTACTTATCCAGGGCTTCTTCCCTTTCCATATAAAGTTAATGATCAGTTTTTCCATCTCTTTAAAGAATGTTGTTAGTATTTGGATCGGGATTGCATTGTATTTGTAGATTGCTTTGGGTAGAATTGACATTTTCATAATGTTGAGTCTGCCTATCCATGAGCATGGTATATTTTTCCATTTATGTAGATATCTTTTGGTTTCTTGCAGTAGTATTTTGTAGTTTTCTTTGTGTAGGTCTTTTACTTCCCTGGTTAGATTTATTCCTAAGTATTTTATTTTTTTAGAGGCTATTATAAATGGTATTGTTTTCCTGATTTCCTTGTCATTGTTCTCTTTATTGGTGTATAGGAATTCAACTGATTTTTGTATGTTTATCTGGTATCCTGCTACTCTGCTTAATCTTCCTATTAGTTCCAGTAGTTTTCTCAAGGAGTTTTTTGGGTTTTCTATGTAGAGTATCATATCATCGACAAATAGGGACAGTTTAACTTCTTCATTTCCAGTTTGGATGCCCTTTATTTTTCTTGCCTTACTGCTCTAGCAAGGACTTCTGGCATAATGTTAAATAGGAGTGGTGATAAAGGGCAACCTTATCTTGTTCCTGTTCTCAAGCGGAATGTTTTCAGCCTCTCTCCATTAAGAATGATGTTGGCTGTTGGTTTTGTATAAATGCCCTTTATTATGTTGAGGAACTTCCCCTCTATATCTATTTTATTGAGGAGAGTTTGCTTTTTCTTTAATAGAACTTTAATAATCAAAGCTCCTAGTAAAGACTTTTATGGCCCACATTTTTCTTCCTTATGTGTCTCCATGCTAGCTGGTATACAGGTCACCCCTAAATATTTATATAAACACATACACCTGTACAAGGAGCAAAGTAATTTGAAAGTCTAAGTCATGGAGAGTGACTTTTGCCTAAGATCAAGAAAATGGTGTCTGTTCCTCTTTCATCTTCCTCATGAAGCAACAATTCACAGTCGACAATAGTTGGAAAAAGCTAGAACTTCTGTATCAAAATCTTTGATAGGGGATGCTTTTGGCAAAGCCTAGCTTAGGCCCAAACAAAACAAAGTGCAGTTTTGTTTTTTTGTGGAAGTTGCATTTGTAAAAGTGTCATTGAGATTCCCTGTTCTGGCAGGATGTGAATTAACTGTACGGAAATAAAGTTAGGGCTCTCGTTATTGTTGTGTGATGTTGAGTCAATTCTGACTCATAGTGACCCTACAGGACAGAGCAGAACTGCCCCATAAGGTTTCGAAGGCTGTAACCTTTACAGAAGTAGATTGCCACATTTTTCTCCCACAGAGTGGCTTGTGGGTGAGAATCACCAACCTTTCGGTTAGCTGCTGATCGCTTAACCAGTGTGCCAACAGGGCTCCTTACTGGGTCTAATTTCCCTTGCTCATATGGATAGTAGCCTCTTTCCCTATCAGAGTTAACACCAGAATAATAGCTTTTATTTAATATACAGAAACTATGAAGAGTCAACTTTTATTTCACAAAAACAAAGCTGAACTTCATAGTTTCCTGTATATTAACAGGGCCACCTGGCAATTTGTTGTAAAGGTCCATTTATGCTAGGAAACCTGTTGAGCAGGAAAACTTCAAGTAGGAACACTCAACAGAACTTAATGATAAGTCCTCAAAAGAGGAAAGCTGTCTGCATTGTCATTCTATTTTAATAGGTCTTGCTATATTTTAAAATTAGTAAAGGAACTTGTGCCCTTGGAAAAGCTTTGCACTAATGCAAAATGTAACTGGCCTTTTGAACAGCCTATTCACAACTGGATAATGTTGGCCAGTATAAAATTTTGTAATCTTATGGAGGGAATTAGATTTTTTAAATGCCAAAATTTGGTTAGAATTGAATGATAAAGGATCTCAGGTGGTCTCACCTCTCCCAGGCAACTGGTTCAAGAAAGGAGTGACAAAAGCTATTTAGGAATATGGTTATAAAACACAGGCATTCTAAACAGTACTTAAAAAAAAAAAAAAAACAACCTAGTACAAAATATATACAAATGTGCCATGAACTGGCAACTTAGATAATTTTCTTTTATTTTTCACACATAATGGTAGTGGTGGTTCAGTGGCAGAATTCTCATCTTCCAATGCACCTCATGCACAGCCACCTCCTGTCTGTCAGTGGAGACTTGCGTGTTGCTATGATGCTGAACAGGTTTCACTGGAGCTTCCAGACCAAGATGGACTAAGAAGTAAAATCTGGCAATCTACTTCAGAAAAATCAGCCCGTGAAAATTTTACGGATCACAATGGTCCGTACCACAACTGATCATGTGGGTGGCACAGGACTAGGCAGCATTTCATTTCATTGTGTATTGGGTCCCTGTGAGCTAGGGGCCAGCTTTACAGCAGCTAGCAACATGGTCATTTCCAGTGAAGGTTAACATAACAGAGATGGAGCACATTCAGAGGTAGATATATTATTCTTCAATTAACAGTCCCATGAATACAAAGAAAGTTATCTTTAGCTTTTTGGATACATATAATTTTACTTTATATAGCATTTTTCAGTCAGGTGAACCCTTTTTAAGAATACTTAGAAGTTGAAGGTCAATGGCTAACAGAATTCAACAGCGTATCAAAAAAATAATACATCATGATCAAGCAGGATTCATACCAGGGATGCAAGGATGGTTCAACATTAGAAAATCAATCAACGTAATTCACCACATAAATAAAACAAAGGAAAAGAATCACAAGATCATCTCAATGGATGCAGAAAAAGCATTTGATAAAATCCAACACCCTTTCCTGATAAAAATTTTCAGCAAAATAGGAACAGAAGGGAAATTCCTCAACATAATTAAGGGCATATACGCGAAACTAACAGCCAACATCATTCTCAATGTAAAAAGACTGAGAGAATTCCCCTTGAGAACAGGAATGAGACAAGGATGCCCTTTACCATCACTCTTATTCAGTATCGTACTGGAAGTCCTAGCCAGAGCAATAAGGCAAGAAAGGGAAATAAATGGAATCCAAATTAGAAAGGAAGAAGTAAAACTATCCTTATTTGCAGATGACATGATTCTATACACAGAAAATTCCAGAGACTCTACAAGAAAGTTACTGGAACTAATAGAACCCGTTTAAAAAAAAACCCATTGCCGTCGAGTTGATTTCAACTCATAGCAACCCTATAGGACAGAGCAGAACTGCCCCATAGAGTTTCCAAGGAGGGCCTGGTGGATTTGAACTGCTGACCTTTTGGTTAACAGCCACAGCACTTAACCACTACCCCACCAGGGAACTAATAGAAGGATTCAGCAAAGTGGTAGGGTACAAGATCAACACACAAAAATTAGTTGGGTTCCTCTACACCAACAACAAGGACTGATAAGGAAATCAAGAAATCAATACCATTTACAATAGCCCCCTAAAAGGATAAAATATCTAGGAATAAACCTAACTAGGGGCATAAAAGACTTATACAAGGAAAACTATAAAACACTATTGCAAGAAACCAAAAGAGATCTACATAAATGGAAAAATATTCCATGCTCCTGGGTTGGAAGACTTAACATGGTGAAAATGTCAATACTACCAAAAGCGATCTACAGATATAATGCAAACCTGATTCAAATCCCAAAAACATTCTTCAATGAAATGGAAAAACCAATCTCCAACTTTATAGGGAAAGAGGTCCCAATTATCTAAAGCAACACTGAGGAAGAAGAACAAAGTAGGTGGCCTCACACTTCCTGATCTCAAAACTTACTATACAGCCACAGTAATCAAAACAGCCTGGTACTTATTCAATGACAGACACATAGATCAATGGAATAGAATTGAGAACCCAGAAGTAAATCCATCCATCTATGGGCAGCTGATCTTCCACAAAGGGTTGAAGTCCATTCAATGGGGAAGAAACAATCTTAACAAATAACACAACTGAATATCCATTTGCAGAAAAATGAAACAGGATACATACCTCACACTGAGCACAAAGACTATTTCAAAATGGATCAACGACCTTAATGTTAAAGCTAAAACTATAAAATTTCTGGAAGATAACATGGGGACAAAACTAGGGGACCTAATTTTTGGCATAAATAGCCTATCAAACAAAACCAAAAACGCACAAAACAACAGAAGACAGATTAGATAACTGGAATCTCCTAAAAATTACATACTCATGATCATCAAAAGACTTTACCAAAAAAGTAAAAAGAGAACCTACAGATTGGGAAAAAATCTTTGGCAAGGACATATCCGACAAGGGTCCAATCTCTAAAATATATAGAAAACTTCAACAACTCAACCACAACAACAAAAAAACAAACAATCCAATCAAAAAAATGGGCAAAAGACATGAACAGACATTTCACCAAAGAGGACATTCACGTGGCCAACAAATATATGAAAAGATGCTCATGATCACTGGCCATTAGAGAGATGCAAATTAAAACTATAATGAGATACCATCTCACTCCCCTCCAAAATGGTAATGATAAAAAACAAAAAACCCAGAAAACAACAAATGCTGGCATGGTTGTGGGAAGACTGGAACTCTTACACACTGCTGATGGGACTGTAAAATGGTACAATCACTACGGAAAACAGTATGGCACTTCCTCACAAAGCTAGAAATAGAAATGCCTTATAATCCAGCAATCCTACTCCTAGGTATATATCCAAGAGATATAAGAGCAGTGACACGAATAGACATATACACACCTATGTTCATTGCATTATTCACAAAAAGATAGAAACAACCTAAGTGTCCATCAATGGATAAACAAACTGTGGTACATACATACAATGGAATACTATGCAACTATAAAGAAAAATGAGGAGTCCGTGAAACATTGTATAACATGGATGAATCGTTAGGACACTATTCTGAGTGAAATGAGTCAATTACAAAAGGACAAATATCGTATGGTCCCACTATTATAAAAAGTCAAGAATAGATACACACACATAAAGTGTTCTTTGATACTTACCAAGGATGGGAGGGGAAATCACTTTCTAGATAGTAGACACTTCTTATTTTTGGTGATGGGAAAGGCGATACTAAATACGGGTGAAGTCTGCACAACTTGACTAAGGTAAATGAAGACATTAAGAAGTACACAAGATAAAGGGACAATCTCTATAAATGCTGTAACATACACAATTTTGCAACAACAGGAATAACAATAAAAAATATGTGTGTGGTTACATAGGTAGATACGCATGCATGCATGTGTATAGGAAGGCATATGCAAGTAAATGCACTTGCATGTATAGTTGTAACTGTAGACATACGTATATACATGTTTGTGTGTGCTGCATATATATCCATATACATAATAAAGTACATAGGGGGCATAGTTATGGAGACTTCCTAGACATATCCAAACAACTCACAGGATTGGTTTACTGGGTTAAAACGCTTAGGACCGTAGTCTCATGGGATAACTCAGTCAATTGGCATAACACAGTTCATAAAGGTAATGTTCTACATCTTAGTTTGGTGAGTAGTGTCTGGATCTTAAAAGCTTGCAAGTGGCCATTTAAGATACAACTATTGGTCTCTACTCATCTGGAGCAAAAGAGAATGAAGGAAACCAAATACTCAAAGAAGAAACTAGGCCACAGGACTAATAGCTCACACGAACCATGGCCTCTTCTAATCTGAGACCAGAAGAATGAGATGGTGCCCGGCTACCACTACCAACCATTCTGACCAGGGACATAATAGAAACTACCAGACAGAATGGGAACAAAATGTAGAACAAAATTCAAATTCTTAATTAAAATTGGCAGACTTACTGGACTGATAAGAGACTAGAGGAACCCTTGAGACTATCACTGTAAGATACCCTTTGAACTTGGAACTGAAGCTATTTCTGGAGGTCACCTTTCAGCCAAAGAACAGATTAGCTTCTAACACCCGTGAGTAATGTGCTCCTTTAAACAATCAACTACAGGAGACCAAATGGTCAACATTTACCCAAAAGCAAAGATGAGAAGGCAAGGAGGGGAAGGGAAGCTAGATCAATGGAAATAATGAGAGCGCTGACACTGTGAAAATTATAACCAATGTTACGAAAAAATTTGTATAAAAATTGTTAAGTGAGAACCTAAATTGTGTATAAACTTTCACCTAAAACACAATAAGATATATTTAAAAAAGAAGATATATATATATAAAATACAACATTTCAATGAAAAAAAAAGGTCAATGGATAGAAAGGATGAACATCTTACACACTCTGAAATGTACCCAATATAAATCCATTTGGGTGTAGATGGATTTTTTTTAAAAAAAAAATAAACTTAGAAGACATTTAAATACACATTGTACTTAACTTTAATAGAAGAAAGTTGACACTTTTGACACATTGACTTAATTATGCAGTGAAATGGCAAGACTTAAAGGGGAATTCATGTATTTCAATGCAAATACTCATCTGGCATTACACTTGGAGAGATGAGGGTTGGCTAAGTCACGCTAATATATTTTTCGGCTTTGGTGTCTTCATCTGTTAAAAAAAAAAGGCATTAAACAGATAATCTCCATGGAATTTTCTAGTTTCACACTCTATGGATAAGTGCTAGTAACATTATCAATACATTTTGAATACGGAAAAGATGCTTCTTAAAGTTTAGATTTCAGCTAAATTGCCTACTTTCTTCCTGGACTCTAAGACCTGGGAGTTTGGGGATAAAGAGTTCAATTTCACAGGCCAGCTATTCAGTGCCTTTTTTCCTTGAATAATTTCTACTTTAATGGAGAAAGCCATTTTCCTCCTTACTCTGCCTCCTATCCCACAACATTCCAAATCCTGACTGTTCAGCCCTTGCCTTCCTGACAGTCTTTCCTTTTCAACCCAAAACATCTATTAAGTGATGTTCTGCTGATTATAAACATTTCCTTTTATGCATACTGGCTTTAAAAATATGCTAACTAGGCACTTGTATATGCTGCTCTTTGAGGTATAAATTGGTACAATCTTTCTTGAAAGCAAACTAGCAATATATAACAGTCTTAAAAGTGTATACTTTAAGGGTCCATTTTCACTTGAGGAATATAACCTAAGGGAATAACAAGGTAATGGTGGAAAGATGAATGTATATTATTAATGGATATTCAACACATAGCTTATGATACAAAACTGCTAACTAAAATACCTTACTTCAGGGGATTCACTGAAGAAATGTGTAGCACTTCTTGACTTGAGAAGGTATTTGTTATCTTTAATGAGGATAGGTGGTCACTTCTATAAAACTGTGTATTTTTGTCAAGACATACATAGAAAAATCTGTAAGGATGTAACACAAAAACTGTGGTAATATTGTCTTCAATAGTGAATTTTTTTTTTTTTGCCTATTAATTTTCTAATTTTTCTACAATGAATATGAATTACTTTGCTCACAAAGTAAATATGTCACGGGTTAAATAAATTTCAACAGTTTATTTAGAAGAATCATCAACCCACGAAGCTATTTAATTCCTTAGGTACTGTAATTGTTATTGAAAGATAGTAAGACTGGACATGTCCACCTCCCAAAAGAGATTCCAACTGCAAGGAAAGAATAACTTACTGAGATAAAACAAGCGACAGAACACAATTTTTGTTGTTTTTAGAGTTTGAAAAGACAAATCATATGTCTTCAGAATATCTAAATAGTTGTTTATTATTTTAAACTATGAAGAGCCAGGGAAACAAGGTACTGCAGCAAACACTTTTAATAAGAATACAAAATTCATACCAGAGGCACATTCTGGGGAATGTAAATGAACTATCACAAATAGTAATTCTGCTGGAAGAATAAAATAAGGCTCTCTTAGAGTACAAATACACAGGAAGGAATGATTTAAAATAAGTTTATGGTTTACAATCACATTACACTGTATTAAGCACTGAAAACAGGCATAGTAATTAAAAAGCCAGCTAAAAGGCACCTCAACATATATAACAAATCTTACAGTCCACAAAATTGGTGTATAATGGTAATTTTAAGTAATTCATTTCCACACAAAAGAAATGAACCGGTGAAGGGATAACTCTCAAAATGTTATGTCTATGACAAAAATTAAGAAAACTTTACATTTAATAAAGATTACATTACGGATAGAACCACAGAGTGGAGAAGCTAACCATATAACATATAATCAACACTGCCCAGCAACTACAACAGTACTGACCTTTCCAATCTCCCTTCTTCCTGTTACCACCACACTATCCTACATTATCTCTTCATTACCCACATGAAAAAGCCTCTCCCAGTTTCCATTCCTCAAAAGGAATTAAAAAAAACAAAAAAGCAAACTCAGAAGCTGATTTCACTATGAACTTTAACATAGTTTAACGAGTACAAAGAAACCCAAAATTTATACACAGTATTCCTTTCCAAAGAAGGAACAGATACATTAAACATTATCTGAAAGGGGTTTCTTTATGGGGTATGTACATTGGCTGAACAAGAATTACTGTATCTGAGAAGGCACACATCTGTGATTTAAGGCTTAAACAGTATTGTTACATACGGAAGTCAATAAAAGCTGTCTAGTAATTCACTTCTATCAAAATGGAATTTACCCCAAAATTAACTTTTCTAGCTCAGATTTCTACTCTAGAAATTGTCAAGAATCTCTATTCCTAAGTCCACCTGTCAAAAAATTCTCTTAAGGTTTCATTATGAATCAAAACAAATTGCTAACGTAAGTGCCCAGTGACTTTGGGTAATGCAGATTCACAAGCTGAAACACCTCACAAAATGACAGTGCAACTCCTGTGTCTTTAGAAAAAGTGTAAACAACTTACACCAGTACAGATTCGTTTTTAAAAAGGTATTTGTCACAACTCCACAGCCAACCAGTCATTTATGAGGGGCTGCTGTCTCTGTGCGGATGCTGCAGGAACATCATATAATTTTACTCTGCAAAATAGTTTCTTTTTTCTTTAAGACAGTACATGAAAATGAATCTCTTAAAGATGTTTAATATATTCTTATATAAAATATCTGATGTTGATACAAATCATGTAAACCTCCCTTTGGAAAAGTTACAACTGGCCCTCATTTCCAGGACCAAAAACCTCAAATTTTTATCTTGTCAGTGCAAATCTATATTAGATGTTTTCAAACTACAGTAATAGCCATCAATCCTCACCATACAAAAGGATTTCTCCAAAAGGAAAATTACTGTGTCCAGATTATAGAAATTATGTTTACATTAAAGCCACCCACATTCCCATTAAATTTCATAGTTCAATTGTTAGAAGTATGAAAAAGGGAAAAATTAAAGCTGTCTGCAAGAATCACTACAATGGCTGTCACCCCTTCCCACTTCCCCTAATCTGCTTTATTCTTATTAGATTTGTTTAGAAATATAACAATGTGACATTTCCCCCCGGTGTGATTACTGTTCTTCAAGCCAAGATGGGGCATCCACTCCAGGAGTTTTCAATTTGATATGGAACTGTTTAAGTGTCTGTTCAAGCTGCTTCTGATTCCCAGCAAAGTAAGCAGCAATGGCATTGTGGAAAAGGACCAACTGATTGTGCAATACTTTAACCTGTGGATAGAGCAGAGTTACAAGACCAAACATTAACATCAATGACAATGAGATATGAGGTGATTTATTACATACCTTAATTAAATAGTGAATCTCTCCTCAAGAAAGGCCGTTTTATGAATGATAAAATATTTCACACATACCAAGTGTATATGGCCTTGCAGGGTCTCTGAGTGTTGGATGACTTTCTAATGCTCCCCATGCCCCACCCTCAAGTTAAAGAGAAAGAAGATATCTAACAACAGGTCAGTTTATGAAGGTAAATATATACTCTGCTAACCATTTTCAAATATTATTGAAGGCACTGATTGAAAATATCATTTAATTCTCCCTCAAGCTAAGTATATTCAAAATCATGAGATATCAAACAGAGAATATTCGATACAAATAATCCCCATATAATATATGCTAGATACCAACCATGGACATCATGAGACTATGCTTTATGTAAAACTGAGTAGGTTGGATACTTTTAAGTACTGTATTTGTTTGCAAAGAATCAGCAAGTGGCAGCAAGTGTCCAGAAAATCCATTTGCTTTAAGCTCATATGATTCTCAGTTATTCTCAACTGCTTATTACTTCTAATGATATCAAGAGTATGTTTTAACAAAGCAACACTCTATAAATCTTTCTTAAAGAAATCAGCAAAGCATCACAAAGACTTACGAACCTGTGCTTCCTGAGGTCTTATACATGACAGCAAAATACTCAACAAGAAAGCATAAAATACATTCTGATTTATTAATAACATACAGTATTATTTATCATGAACACTGAGGTTTAAACATGTTTAATGATGTGAAAATGTCTAAATATATGCTAAGTGAAAAATAGGATACAAAATTTTATATATGTATGACATCTGTGTTCATTATATTACACACATATTCTCTCTAGCCATTTCTTCCTCCATCTACTACCTCAATAAAGGAAATAATAAAAACATTAGCTATTTTTTATTTGTAAAGCCTTTGTTTTTAAAAAGGAAAATATCATAAAAAGAAAGCATGCTCAAGATTATAAAATTCAAGCAGTACTGAAGAGTATAATGGGAATAGTAAACATCTCCTCATCTACTTGCCACACTTACTCCCCACCCCACTTATTTGATATGCTGATATCAAAAATTCCCAAGCCAAAATCCATACTGTCAGAAAAAAATGTCATTTTTTAAAATTTTAACTACAGAACAAATCCCCAGATGGGTGAAACTGAGAAGCATGAAAAAGAAAGTAATAATATCTGCTAAGGTATAGTTTGAAAGTAAAATTTCAAAAACAAGTTACCAAAATGTATCGTTTGATCTCACTTCTATTTTTAAAAACATGAGTATGCACATGCTTATGAGCACAGGAAATATGTCGAAGGATAGTCATTCATTTGAGAGGCATATAGGATTGTGATCAAAAGCACAGGCTCTGGAATCTCAGGCAAATCACCTACTATTTCTGTAGGAAATGAGGATACTAACAGTGCCTGTCAGTGATTGGATGGTGGATAATGTAATTTTAAAAAAGTTACCTGCTATGTGGAGAATGAACTGTAGGAAGATCAGAGTGGAAACCAAGCAACAGTTAAGAGAGTACTGCAGTGGTCCAGGTGAGGGAGGTCAGTGGCTTAGACCAGGGGACTGGCACTGGATAATGTGAGAAGTGGATATATTTTGGTGGAAGAGCTGACAGCAGCTAAGTTATTTTTTAGCAGTTAAATTTTGAATGGTGGAAGTATGGGTATTCTTTATACTTTCTTATATTATCTAAGATCCTTAAAAACAACAAGTACACATTATATAATCAGAAAAAAAATACTTTCATTAATAAAAGGGTAATATTTTAGTAAAGAGCACTAATGTAGGTCACTACAATTCGCAAGAAATATTAAACTGTATGAAGATTAGATAGAATTTAAATCTGGTTTCATCTGTGATTTTAATCAGCATTTAACTAAGTTACATGAAACACCAACAATCCACCGCAACCACTAACATTTTTAAATGTCTGAGTCACTTCACTTGACCAGATGATTTACTATGTAGAACTAAGATATCACAAAGGAACCAACAAAGCTTCTTTCCTGAAAAAGAATCTTCCTGAGCGTGTTTTTATAAAATGGTTTGGAACGGCACAGGGCAGTATACTGTGTGTGCCAATATACAATTATGTAAGAGTGGTGATGGAAAGGTGTAACATCTACGAAGGTGACATTACTGCTTAAAAAGAGGTAGAAGTTAGTTGTTTCCCAGTCTAATACTGGAAGAAGTCATCAGCTGAGAATAAAATCAGAGAAATTTTAAACTAGAGGGATCCTCACAGATTATCATAAACAACCATCTGGTTTTACATATGAGAAACTGGGACACAAGTGAGTATTAAGTGATTTGCTCTGTGTCATGTGATGAGTGAGTAGCAGAGTTAGGACCAAAACCCCAGTCTTGCGATTCCTTGCCCAGTGCATTCTCCTTTGCACAACCCTGCCTCCCAACACTGCAAAAGTGATCTGGCTGAAGAAGCAAAGCTGCATTCTTTAGACTACAGGGGGAATAACTGTTCTGACTGGTCCTGGGCACTTCTGGATCCATTTAATTCTGTGCACTGCATGCAAACTCTGCATGCTCTTCAGAACAGCAACAGAACAGAAAAAACAAATAATAAGCACAGCTCAGAGGCTGGCCGACATGTCTAGTAACAACCCAGGGCCACACTCACATACTCTGAGATTGTTTAATCAGAGATCAAGGCCTGCATCACAGCTCAGTGCAGCCACAGTGTAAACAGCCCTGACTGAACCCTCTTTTAATGTGAGGTATTCACCCATATGAACTTTTTGTGGGAAGAGGGAAAGATCAAATGTCTTTGATGCTACGATAGCCAAAATCAACTGGTGAAGAAGTGAATATGATTTCTGCCCAGCAACCTGTACAGTATTGACACCCCAGGGAATGAACATCTCAAGCCTTGAGAACAAGTTAGGTTACTTCTCTAGCTATTCAAACCTTAGGGCACGGGCACTGCTGATTCACCCAGAAGTTGTTTGAAACAAAAGGAATTTTTCTTCTTCCTCTGATACAGATAAAGTTTCTAGCAGGCATATAGTTTAAAAGGACCAGATAGCTTGAAACAATGAAAACTAAGAAATGTCTATACAGACTAAAAGAGGTCCATCTTGAATTTATCTGCTCAGACATTTAAGGCCTGCAAATCTTTCCAAAAGAAAACCTTTGGTGCTGGGTACAAGGATGACAAAAAAACATGTGACACTTACTATGTGTCAGGCCCTGTACTGGGGATACAAGGGTAAGTAAGGCATGGGAAAGCAGAAAATGATGATTAGTGTGATAAATGAGTAGGAGTAGTGAAAATACATTGGGTTATAAAAAGGGCTTGTAGGGACAACAGGGTTATTTCAAGAAAGGCTGAAAGAGAGCATTGGTACACGAGAGCTCTCACTCCCCTGGCCCTCTGCTTCTTAGATATGGGGGACATATGAAAGGATAAGGAGCCTCCATCTAGAGGCCATTACTAGGGAAACAGAGTAATCACATAAAGGCAGGTTATAAAAAGGCAGTTTAGAAGATGAGGTAAGTATTCAATTGTTGTGAACTGTTACTATAATGATGGCCCCCAGTGAATCACCGCTCTCACTATCTGGGCCCTACACCTCCTACAATGAAAATGGGCTTGACAATGTAACATTAAAAATGAGGCCTGATAAGCAAGTGCTTGACCTCTTGGACTACTGCCCCCACCTTGTGAGGAAGCCCAGCTAGCCTTCTTCAAGATGAAAGCCCAAAGGGAGAGAGGCCCAGTCATTCCACCTGGGCCGAATGCCCAGCAGGCCCTACAGTTGAAAGTGAAACCAGCAGAAGAACCCACCTATCCAATCCACAGAATTGCAAGAAATAATATATCATTGTTGTTCTAAGCCACTAGGTTTCGGGTGGTTTGTTATGCAGCATCCATGAAAAAGGTTAAAAATGCAGTGTCCCAGCAATTAAAAAAAAAGGCTACAGAAAATACAGTGAAAAGGAGGAAAATCAGAAGGGGAAGGACATGCTTGGGAAGAAGAAAGGCTAAGCTGAATAAGAAATACAGGAACATAGAGCACAGAAGGGGGCACAGTCAGGGAAATCTCTTAGATATAACCAAACACCTCATGGGATGAAGATCTTAGGCTCGAGGGCAAAAGACCATAGATTCAGGAGACATCTATATCAACCGACACAACATAGTTCATAAAGACAATAGGTCTGCACTCTACTTTGGTGAGTAGCGTCTGGGGTCTTAAAAGCTTGTGAATGGCCATCTAAGATACAGCTATTGGTCTCTTCCCGTCCAAAGCAAAGGAGAGTGAAGAAAACAAAACACTCAAGGGAGCAATTAGTCCAAAGGACTAATGGACCACATGAACCATAGCCTACACGACCCCGAGACCAGAAGAAATAGATGGTGGCCAGCAACCAGTGCCAACCACTATGACTAGGATCACAACAGAGGGTCTTGGGCAGAGCGGGAGAAAAACGTAGAACAAAAAATCAAATTCACAAAAAAGACCAGACTTACTGGTCTGACAGAAACTGGAGGAACCCCTGAAACTATGGCCCTAAGACATCCTTCTGACCTGGAACTGAAGCCATTCCCAGAGACTACCTTCCAGCCAAACAATAGATAAGCCCATAAAATAAACATTAACACTGGAAAGGAAAGTGCTCCTCAGAACAATCAATTATACGAGATCAAAAAGGCAGTATTTGCCCAAAAGCAAAGATGACAAGGTAGGAAGGGGTAGAAAATCACGATGACAGGAAACGGGGAACCCAAGGAGGAAATGCGGAGACAGATGACACATTATGAGGGATGAAACCAAGGCCATGAAACACTTTATGTACAAATTATCGAATGGGAATCTAATTTGCTCTGTAAACTTTCATCTAATGCCCAGTAAAAAAAGAAACAAAGGGACAGAAGAAAGGTTTGTGTCTGGGGAGGTCAGGATTATGGGTGATGATGATTCATAGGAGAAATTAAAGAGAGAAACTAGGGAGTAGAGATTCAACCAAAAAACCAAACTGAACCCATTGCCATCGAACTGATTCTGACTCAAACAAGAGGGGCAAAAATTCCACTAACCATCCCCAAGTACTAACTACAGGTTTGGAGTAAATGTAGTATAGTATCTTTGAAAGCTTTTACTTTCTAGGAAGACCTAATAACTGCATTAGCTATAGTGTGACTCTCGTCAAAGGCCCAACATTTCCAATTTTGTATATGTTATTCACTCAAGTCATTACTAAAACATACCCATTACTTATTAAACCAGTTGCTGTCAAAATGATTCCAACTCATGGTGATCCCATGTGTGTCAGAGGAGAACTGCGCTCCATAGGGTTTTCAATGGCTGATTTTTTGGAAGGAGATTGCCAGACTTTTCTTTTGAGGGGTCTCTGGATGAATGTAAACCATCAACCTTTTGGTAAGGGTCATGGATTGAACTGTGTCCCCCAAAAATATCTACCTGGCTAGGCCAGATTCCCAGTATTGTGTGATTGTCCATCATTTTGTCATCCAGTGTGATTTTCATATGTTATAAATTCTATCATTATGATGTTAATGAG
Organism: Trichechus manatus latirostris; assembly: GCF_000243295.1. NCBI lineage: Eukaryota > Metazoa > Chordata > Mammalia > Sirenia > Trichechidae > Trichechus > Trichechus manatus. The sequence goes on from NW_004443995.1 coordinate 3,705,291, forward strand.
ATGGAATAGGGGCAGTTATGTTGATGAGATCTGTAAAATTGTATTGTGTCTTAAGCCAATCTCTTTTGAGATATAAAAGACAGAAGTAAGCAGAGAGACATGGGGACCTCACACCACCAAGAAAGAAGCAGCAGCAGCATGGCACGTCCTTTGGCCCCGGATGCTTGCGTGGAGAAGCTCCTAGTCCAGGGGAAGACTGATGACAAGGACCTTCCTACAGAGCCGACAGAGAGAGAAAGGCTTCCCCTGGAGCTGATGCCTGAATTTGGACTTGTAGCCTCCTAGACTGAGAGAATAAATTTCTCTTTGTTAAAGCCATCCACCACTTGTGGTATTTCTGTTATAGCAGCAATAGATAACTAAGACAGTAAGCAACTGAGTGTGTTAACCGTTTGCACCACCCAGGGACTCCAACCCATTACTTGTAATGCTCCTTTTACAGAAGCAGAAAAAGTTTTGTAATCAGAAGGCGTGGGTTCCAATCTTAGCTGCGTAACTTGCCAGTTATCCCTGTGACATCCTGTACAGGTTACTTGAAGTTTGTTAGCATGGTCTTTATCCATTTATCAGGTATACCATTACCAAACTGAATTTGTAGGACTGCTGTGAGGGTTAAATGAAATGAGATACTACCTAGCACACTTTCTAACACGTCATAAGTACTTATTCAATTTCAGTGGAATCTAAGTTTACCTATTTGACAGTCAAATCTTCAAACTGCACCGACTTTTCTTAGTGAACTAAAAATTTCATATGTTTAGAATCTACTGATTGGGAACTTGTGAGAAGTAAAACAGGAACTGATGAAAAGTTTACCTTAGCACAGTGAAAAAAGGTGTGTGCTAAAATAAAAGGTGTGTGTAAAATAATAATAATTTAAAAGATTGCAGGGATATAGTTGACTAACCATCACTGACTACCTTGAAATGTCCTTCAGTCTAAGACCAGAAAACCACCAGTATGCTGAGAAGGAATTCTGCTTGACAGATCACCTCAGACGAACCTTTAAGGGTCCCCTGCCAACTCCATGATTCTGTGATTTTTCAAGCACCAGAGAGGGGCTTAATTTCTTTTAAGTTATTCATTGATTAGCACCACTTGAGTTAACCATATTCCACGTGAAGTTTTTAAAAAAACATTCTTAATATAGACTTTTTACTAATTCATACTGGCCTTAAGTCTAGATAAAAAATTTTTATTTATTTAAAAATAAACCAAAAAACAAAAATAACAAAACCACCACCCACTGCTGTCAATTCTGACTCATGGCAACCTCACGTGTGACAGCAGAACTGCTCCATATGGTTTTCTTTGCAGTAATCTTTCCAGAAGCAAATTGCCAAGCTTTTCTGCTGCAGCACCACTGGGTGGGTATGAACTACCAACATTTAGGTTAGCAGTTGAGTGCAAACTGTTTCTGTCACCTAGAGGCCTTAGTTTTAAAACAAGCTTCAATCTTATAAATCAATTTGCCTAAGTACCAAAAAAAGCACAGAGCTATTCTAATTAAGTTTATAACCAGAGTTTACCTTACATCGGTGGCATTTGATTTGAAGAGCAAATCTCTCTCCTGTAAGATGCTGGCCAATTAAAATTATAGCTAGCAAAAAATAATTAAATAAAATAAAAAAATTATAGCTAGCTCATTTGATCTCATTACATAAAAATGTTTTCTAAAACTGAGCTCTCTTAGTCATCTCTTGCTAGTGTGGATGAGCTTCAGACCTCTTCAGGAGGGCAGATTATTGTCAGAAACTGGCCAAAGAATACCGAGGGCAGTGTTTTGACAGATGGTGGAAAAGCTCCTGGATAACCATAGAAATGGAAGAATTTCTTAAACAAAGATAAAAAATAAATTAAAAGAAAAATATTGATAAACTACATTAAAATTTAGAATTTTTACTCATCAAAAGGGAGTGAAGAAACAAACTACAAATGGGAAAGATATTTGTATTACATGTAACTGACAAAGGATACGTATCTAGAAAATGTGAAAAACCCACAAACCAAAAACAACCCAAATTAAAAACAGCAAATGAAATAGATGGGCATTTCACAGAGGAGGAAACGAGAAAAGCCATTATACATCTGCAAAGATACCCAGCCTCATCAGAAAACAGGAAATGCAAATTAAAACTAACATGGGATGCCATTTTATACCCTCCATATTAAACCAAAAACGCATTGCTGTGGAGTCGATTCCAACTCATAGTGACCTTATATGACAGAGCAGAACTGCCCCAAAGGGTTTCCAAGGCTGTAATCTTTATGGCAGCAGACTGCCACATCTTTCTCCTGAAGAGTGGCTGGTGGGTTCGAAATGCAGATCTTCTGGTTAACTGCCAAGTGTTTTAACTGCTATGCCACCGGTAAGAAATCATACACATTGCTGACTAGTGTATAAATTTTCACTTTTTAAAATTTTTTTTTTATTTTTTCCCATATAAAAATTTATACATACACTGTTATGTGACTCTAATTGCTCTCCCCATACTGTGACAGCACACTCCTCCTTTCCACCTCTGATTCCCCATGTCCATTCAACCAGCTCCTAACCCTCTCTGCCTTCCCATCTCACCTCAGGACTGAAGCTGCCCCTTTGGTCTCCTGTATCTACTTGAGCTAAGAGGCTCACTCCTCATGAGTATCACTTTATGTCCCACAGTCCAGTCCAATCCCTGTCAGAAGAGCTGGCCTAGGAAATTGTTTTAGTTCTGGGCTGACAGAGTATCCAGGGGCCTTGCTTTCCAGGGTTCCTCCAGTATCAGTCAGACCATTAAGTCTGGTTTTCTTACTAGAATTTGAGTTCTGCAACCCACCTTTCTCCTGCTCCATCTGGGACTCTCTGTTGTGTTCCCTGTCAGGGTGGTTATTGGTGGTAGCTGGGCACCATCTAATTCTTCGGGTCTCAGGCTGATGAAGTCTCCGGTTTATGTGGTCCTTTCTGTCTATTGGGCTAGTACTTTCCTTGAGGCTTTGGTGTTCTTCATTCTCCTTTACTCCAGGTGGTTGGGACCAATTGATGCATCTTAGATGGCCGCTTGCAAGCTTTTAAGACCTCAGACGCCACTCACCAAAGTAGGATGCAGAACAGTTTCTTAATAAGCTTTGTTATACCAATTGACCTAGATAGCTAGATGTCCCCTGAAAGCATGGTCCCCAGACCCCTTCCACTGCTACTCTGTCTCTCAAAGTGTTTGACTGTATTCAGGAAACTTCTCAGCCTTGGTTTAGTCCAGTTGTGCTGACTTCCCCCGAAGTGTGTGCCGTCCTTCCCCTCGTCTACGATGATTCTTATCTACTATCAAGTTAGTAAATAACCATCACCCTCCCTCCCCACCCTCATAATCATCAAAGAATGCTTTCTTCTGTGTTTAAACCTTTTCTTGAGTTCTTATAATAGTGGTCTTATGCAGTATTTGTCCTTCTGTGACTGACTAAATTCACTCAGCATAAGTTCCAGCTCTGTCCATGTTATACGATGTTTCACAGCTTCATCGTTGTTCTTTAT